>NW_028296568.1:0-214013 GCF_029339155.1 Prunus mume
TCTCAGATGTCTAAGTCGTGAAGAAGGGTAACTTTGCGGAGTAATAGTAAAAGCGAAAAGTGGTTACCCCTCTTACTAGGGTACTGTTCCCTTCTTATAGGGAAGTGAAAGTGGGAGGTTGGTGTAGATTTCCGATGTGGGACTCTGTGCAAGTCGCCGCGGTGGTGACACGTGTCATGAGAATTAGGTTTAACATCAGTGAGCTTTGGCAGTCGGGAGTTTCGGCAGGTGCTTGGCACCTCAGAAGAGTGTCTTCCTTCGGCAGGAGAGAAGGCGTGTCTGCCTTGGTGCTAGTTGTTTTGAGACGGGATATGCTCGATTGATTATGGTGTAAACATGTAGTACAACACTGTGAAGGCCTTCCACTAGCTCTCCAAGTTTTGGGATCTTCTCTACTTGGAAAAAGCGTAGATCTATGGCAAAGTGCATTACAGAAGTTGCACGTGATTCCTGATGACAAGATTCAAAAGATTCTTAGAATAAGCTTTGATTCTCTAAAACATGATCATGACAGGAATTTATTCCTTCATATTGTCTGTTTCTTCATAGAAAAGAAGATGGGTTATACAATTACAGTACTAGACAACTTAAATTTTTACAAAAGGATTGGAATTCAAAATCTAGTTGATAGATGTCTAGTGGAAATTGATATAGACAACAAGTTGATCATGCATCAATTACTTAGAGACATGGGAAGGGCAATTATTCGTGAAGAATCACCCGAGGACCCTGGAAAGCGTAGTAGAGTGTGGCATAAAGATGCCTCTGATGTTTTGAGAAAATTAACTGTAAGAAACTTGCTCACTTTTATATTTGTGCAATGCTTGTGAACTTGTTACTTACCAGATGTTCGATTTCGAAGCAGGGAACAGAAACTATTAAGGGCCTCATGCTCATCCTTCCTAGCGAGGCAATATTTAGTACAAGTAACCAAAAGCGGTGCCATGTTGAAGACTTTGATGGAAATTGTTCAAGACGACGTCGACTTGGTTACTTCTCTTGGATATCAATTAACTCTTCCTCAACAAATTCAGCTGCTGCATCAAATGAGGTAGCCTTCAAGGCAGAGGCATTTAGAAGAATGCACAATCTTGAACTGCTCCTGCTTGATAATGAATTCCTCGAACAACCATACAAATGAATCCGTGGTTTCACTAGTTAGGAATGCACAACCAAACAACAATGTATGCCGATGGTTATTAACGCCTGACAAAGGATCAAAGACCATCTCATAGCAGTTCGTGTTGAACGTCGTATCAAATACCACACATCCCCAAAAAAACCTATAGGCTCGTCTTGACCTTGCATCTGCCCAGAAAACATTACAAATCCTTCCTTCTGAATCTACCTCCATCTTGAAAGAAAATGATTCATTCTTTTCTTGTTCATCCAAAAATGCTCCTTTAGCAGCTCTGCATCATCCCCAATCACCTCTCCCGCATATCCCTTGCACAATTATATACCTCTCTCTTAACAAACCCAACATTTTCCAATCCCCCAACTTGCACTTCAAGAAGGCTTATCTGTTTATGTACATGGATATTAACTTTGCTCATACCTTTGTAGACTCTGTTAAGTTAAAGTGAGATCTCAATAGATGAACTTTATCAACTGTGGTCATGTCATGGTTGTGTACCTCATTGAATCGTACAACAATGTACTTATTCTTGTCTTTTACTACCTAATAGGTTTAATCTTGCAACCAGTTCAAGTACAACCTTGATGTCTTCTCTTACGACTAACAGTGCTTGTCAACGAATACCCTTGTTTACAACATAAATATTTTTTCCTTGTTACCTCTCTTGTCAATTTGCACGTTCTTGTTGTAGAACACCAAATGCCGAATTCGGCTTTCGCGGCATACATATTATAGAAATTGAACACATCCTCACAGCAATCAAATGCAAGTCCCAATTTTGGTTTGAAGTCTGAACTTACTTCTAGTATCACCTGTCCTTCACACTCCATTTCACAATTCTTGCAATTTAACCCTGAATATCACATCACCACCATCATACCAACATTGGCACATGTTTTCAAAGAGTTTTAAAATATATGTATTAACTAACATGAAAATGACTATCTGGTGAAACATTAAAAACCTACATACAAACTAACGTAACTCATGTTGATGCCCAAAACTAAAATTGACAAAATATAATATATCACTTACCTCGTAAGTGATTTCCAACTTCAAAATTTCAACAAATACGAAAATGTAGCCCTTTTAGATCTGGACGTCAACCCCAAAAAAATTTCATCTTTATCAACCTCTGTTTCGACCGTGCTCAAGGATTTCAAAACCAAGAGAACATAACCACAACGGTACGATCGCCAATTTCCAATCCAACACCAGTTTCGACGTTGCTCAAGGATTGACAAATGTTCTGACCAGAAATACCAAACCAAAAAGATGAAAATATAAAAATCCAAGATTGCTTTGTTTCGCTTGAAGGAGAAAGCCAGAAAAATGAGGGTATCGTTTATATGTTCTTCCTCAAAGTGAATAAGGAATAACAGGGGCACTCTCTCTTCAGTGTTAGTGTTCTTCCTTAATCAAAGCTGATAAAAAAATTGGCCTCCTAATTGAACAAAGCGAACAGCTGTTTTGGAGGGAGGAAAGAGAAGAAGGCCTCGTTCTAATACAACACTTTCACTTACAATTGCTTTTCACACGGCCGTTAGATTAGATCCAACGGTTTTCTCATGTAATGTTCTCATATAAGTGTTCTCACTAGATCCTTTCCTTTTAGTTATATACCCATTCTTAGCACTAGTGACATAGATAAACCATACCTCATTTAATTTCTATAAACAAACCCAAAAAAAAATCCAAAAAATGATAGCTAACCCTATTAAATTTAATTTTGATTATTAAATTAGTTTGATAACCTATTGAGTATTTTGGTTTTTTTAATGAAGTTTTGGGGTTGGGCTTGTTTTAAGAAATCAATGGCAATTTTGTAATTTATAGAAAGTTCAAAGTCTCTTTGTTATGTTATAAATGGGTTTTGGGTGTGTTTCTAAAATCTATTTCATGTAGGGTATTTTTATAATAGAAAATTAGTGAAATACCCATTCCTAGATATGAAACTATAAATATACCCTATACAATTTAAAGTATAAAAACACACCCAAAATAAACCCAAAAATCGACAGCTGTCGATTTTTTAAATTTAATAGCAATGTTGGATTATTGTTTTGCCCTTTGCCCAAAATAAACCCAGCTCCGAGGCTCAATTAAGATAATCGACAATTGCTCCTTCAAAATCTTGGAGCTGGTCTGTGAGAAATCGACGAGCGGCCGATTTAACTAACCTCACCATCGGAGCCGCATCTCCAATTTTCATTGCTTTTTGGATCTCTCACTTGCTTTCTCACAGATCTTGCAGCTATTTCCATATCTCATAGCTCAATCTCTTGCATCTCAGTCACAGGCAAGGTCATTTTACAACTCAGGAGGTGGACTCGGGTCCTGATCCATGAGGCCGACTCTTTCCTCCACCAACAATGATGCGTTGCGGAGGCCTTTTCTCCGTTTGGTTTGGTCATCGAATCGAAGATCATCAACGACCGTGAGACCGAGATGTTCAGGGGCTCCGGCTTCGTCACCTTCAACAACGAGAAGACCATGAGGGACGCGATCGATGGCATAAACGGCCAGAACCTCGACGGTCGTAACATCACCTTCAATGAGGCCCAATCTCGTAGAATCGGCGGTGGTGGTAGGGGTAACGGAGGTTACAGCCGCGGAGGATATGGCGGCTTTGGCTACTAAGGTGGCAGTCATCGTGAAAGCGGTGGGGATAGCATCTCGATGACGATTCGATTTTGGCCACTTAGGTAATTTGTATTGATATTCATTTGAGTTTTGAATTGTGATTTTAATTTTTTGTTTGTTTATAATTTGGAATGATTTCAGATTCGGTTTGGTTGTGAATTTGATCTTGTGTTTTGGTTTGAGCTGTGGTTAAAAATCTGTGGTATTGGATTCGGTTTTCATATTAATTAAGGTATCCTTTTTTAGTTGAATCTGAGTATATTCGTGCTGGAGGGTTGGGTTATAGTACTTGGAATTTCTGAGTTTCCTCTTTTCATTGCTTAATTCCATCCTCCTTTTGTTTCTTTTTCTCCTTTAATATTTTCCTAGCCAATCTTTGCTTTAATTTGTTTTTGAAGTAGATTGTAGAAAAATGCAGGTGGTATTTAGAGAAAAGTAGAATAGTTGTTTGGATGTCCATTGTTTGCCTCCCCTGAATAACTCATGCACTTAAATGGGGGTTGACGCTGTAGTTATATTCTTTCATATTCCTAGCGAAGTCTCATGCTCTAACCATTGTGGGTTTGTGCATACAACTCAAATCAAATATTAGCAAATTTGATGGCCAGAGTTGTTCACACAAGTTGCAAGAGAGCCACGACGCACCTGTGACTAAAGGTTTCACACATGACTAGAATATATACATGCATTATTGTTTTTCTATTGTTTCTTACTGTAAATTCTTTTCTGCAGTTGTATACTAGAATTTTGATGCACCAATTCTAATTCTCTTATATAAGATTCCAATACTGTGTACTATTTTTGTGTGTTTTAGCAATAAGGTCATTCTTCTCTCTTTCAGCGTTTAGGGGCAGCAAACCGAATGAGATGAAGTTTCGCTAATACTAGAGAGCTGGAGTCAGATTAGGTTTTTAGCTTAGTTGAATTAATTTTTTTTTTTTAATATCAAGGATTTACAACTCTTCCAAGGTTGTTTTGTGAGTTGACTGCAATTTTCATTGTAGACTTACTTTACAGCTACATTGCTGTGAAAGATGGGCTTTTTCAAAATAGAAAAAAAGAAAAACTAATTGTCATCTGCCCTGAACCATACTAAATACATTTGATTCTTTTAGTTCTCTGCTTCTTTGCCTTAAGAAGCTACAGGCTTGTTTAATTTATGTTTACTTTTAGTCAAGAGCAGCTCAAAAAATTTAGATTGACATTTCATGTGGTCAAGGTCTTTGGGTCCTATCTTGGATCTGTTAATGCAATAAATTTTCAATTGAGCTCTTTAGCATGTGTCAATTTCCACTGGTGCATGAACAACATTAGTCTAGAAGTAATGAAGGTAACACTTTCAATTAGTAGAAAACAGTCTCTAAAGCTTACTTTCAAAAGCTATGAAGTTGTGCTATAATGAGGTAGCTGGTTTACGAACATGGGGTTTTTGCAATTGTACACTTTTATCATACATATTATGCAAAGGAAATGATGTAGTTGTTAACTTCCAGTAAGTGGTATGAACTGTTCATATTCTGCAACTGAGTTAATTTCTATGACATAGTATTAACAATGTACTTCGATGACATAATATGAGTATTTTACTAATTTTCTATAATAGTAACAGATTTTTCAGTAACAAAGCATGCTCCATATTTTGCTCTATATATAGCTGTGCATTTGAAATTTATGATATACAGAATGTGATTTTTACTAGGAATATAGTTCTATGACATAGTATTAACAGTGTACTTCTATGATATAATATGGGTATTTTACTAATTTTCTGTAATATTAACAGATTTTTCAGTAACAAAGCATGCTCCATATTTTGCTCTATATATAGCTGTGCACTTGAATTTTATGATATGTAGAATGTAATTTTTACTAGGAAGATAATTCTATAACATAGTATTAACAGTGTACTTCTATGACATAATATGGGTATTTTACTAATTTTCTATAATATAAAGAAATTTTTTAGTAAAAAAACATGCTCTATATTTTGCTCTATATATAGCTGTGCACTTGAAGTTTATGATATGCAGAATGTGATTTTAACTAAAAAGATAGTTCTATGACATAGTATTAACAGTGTACTTCTATGACATAGTATTAACAATGTATTTTTTTCTTTTTCTTGTAGAGGTATTTCCTTTTGCATTTGCGATCGTTTCTGGTGAAACTATGGACAATTGGAGGTGGTTTCTGCACAAGATATCGGATGTCTTACTGGGTTTTCTTTTTGAGTTTTTTTTTGTATGAAATAGTATTAACAATGTTTTCTATGAAATAGTATTAACAATGTTTTCTATGAAATTGTATTAACAATGTACTTCTATTACATGATATTAACGATATACATCTATGACATGATATTAACAATGTACATCTATGACATGGTATTAACAATGTATTTCTATGAAATAGTATTAACAATGTACTTCTATAAAATGGTTTATGACATGGTATTAACAATGTACATCTATGAAATGATATTAACAATGTACTTTTATAAAATGGTTTGCGGAGGTTTGGTAAAGAAGGGTTGTGGAGACATGCCCTTGGTTTTTATGATTTTTTTTTTTAATTTGGATTTTTAAAAAAAATATGGGCTAGGCTTGTTGGGCTTGTTTTGGGTTTTTTTTTTTGTCTTTTGTATTAAGCTTGTTTTAAGTTAATCAATGGCAGAGATGCAATATATAGGAAGATCAACACTTATTTGTTATGTAGTAAATGTTTTTTGGGTATGTTTATAAAGTGAATTCCATGTTTTGGGCTTTTTTTTTTATAAAATTGGGCTGGGGTTATTTTGGGTGCTTTTTGAGTTTTTTTTTTTTTTTTTTTCTGTTGGGTTTGATAGTGGCAGTGGTGTAATTTATTGGAACTTCAACACTAATTTGTTATTTAATAAATGGGTTTTGGGTGTGTTTATAAAGTGTTTTTCATGTGGGGTTTTTTTATAATTTCAGCCCTTATTTTGGGTATATTAGTGAAGCTCCCTTTTTATAATTTGGACTCCTAAAATAGGTATAATAGTGAATCTCCCATAAAAATATTGATTGTCAATTTAAAAATAAATAAATAATATGCAAAAACCAAAATATTGCATTTTGAACCAATAATATGCAGAAAAACAAATTCATTGATAAGCCACAAAATGCATTGCACCTAAAAACAAATACAATAATATTAACATAAAAAATAAACAAAATCACCCAAAATATCATTACAAGCCAATATATAAACATTCCGACAAAAAATTAAACCAATATATAAACGAAGAAAAAAATTTATAGTAGTTAATTGTTATAGTTTTGTGGTGTTTTGTATAATGCTATCGTAACCTGTTATAGCGTTTTTAACACGTTATTTGGGGGAAGTTGTGATGTACATACATAGTGGGGCAACTCAAACAAGCATTCCATCAACTGTAGCAGAATCAAGTGTGGAACAATTGGCATTTGGAAGTGCCACTTTTGTCATATAATAGGAACTTCCTTGCAATTTAATTTTTTCAAATTATATTCCAGGTATAACAAACAAAATAAGAAATTGAATTGCGGGGGTATTGTCTTTTTATTGCAATGGTGCAAACTGCCAAGATATAGCAAGCCATATGCATGCGTCTAGCATAGTAGCACGTGACTCTTCTGATCGCTCTCGTTTATAAAGTTAAATGATGGGAGATTCACTATTATGCTCAATATAGGGATTCAATGACAGGACCCGCCCTGAATTCCTCTGAACCCGAGACGAATCCTGTGGAAATTCCAACATCACCGATGTCAGGCCCACTTACTAATGACCAAGACTTTCAACTACAATTTTGGCTGAGTCTCTCCTGTAAATTGAATAATCCCAAAAATTTCAACCTGCTTAAAACACATTTAATATCACCAACTGACAGCATGCACAAGATAATTTCAAGCAATAAAATAATCGGCCTCCGGCGTTCAAGTAATCCGAAACAAAACTACCAACAAAGCTCTTAAGTCAAATAATACCTTAAACAAGACATATAATAAACTCAAACATAATTATGAATGCCAAATGCAATTTACATCATCTAACTTCCCAAATATCTAACATACAAGGTTTTAACCTCCGAACACAATCGCAAGTAGTTTAAGGCCTCAGCCCAATCTCAATAAAACAACATAAATAAAATATAGTCAGCGGCTGTACTTGGGTGGGACCCCAGGCTACCTACGTACCCTTACTAAGGGATCAAGCCACACGTAGTTCTTCACATACATAATCATGCACCAAATGATATACAACCATTTCAGTAGTACAAGTAAATTATTTCAAGAGATATCTTCCCCTTTTTTTATTTAAATCCCAACACACTTCATTTTATACAATAATCTTTCTCCGATATAGTAAAATAATCCCTTTTTCTTCTCCATGTTACTCTATAACACGCCGGATAATCCAACGCCACGTGTGATGAGCAAATAACATAATCATAATGTCTCAAACGCTGGAAATTCCAACGCCACATGTAAGACCAGATAGTCATATATTTTTCTCATACACCAGAAAATCCAACTCCACGAATGTGAAGTGTCTCACACGCCGAAAATTACAACGCCACGTGTGAGATTAGATAGTCATATATTCTTCCCATACGTCGGAAAATCCAACGTCACGTATGGGAAGTGTCTCACATGCCGGAAATTCCAACGCCACGTGTGAGACCAGATAGTCACATATTCTTCTCATACACTGGAAAATCCAACGCCACGTATAGGAAGTGCCTCACACGCCGGAAATTCCACCGCCACATACGGGAAGTGTCTAGTATTTGATGGATGGTACTCAACATATATAATCCATATTCCGAATAATTATAAGTCTCAAATGTCACAATAATAATAGAGATATTCACAATTTAGCGATTCAAGTCTATAGTAGAATGCAACATAATTTAATCAAATAATAATAATTAAAGATAAGCAACAACCTTTAGAGCATTTCCAGCAAGGGGCCCAAGGGGAGGGCTAGGAGGGGCAAACCCAAAATGGTGTTTCCAGCAACAAAAATCAGCCAGGGCAAGGTGTGGGGCCCAGTGACTGGCTGGCCCTTGGGGAGGCTGGCCGAGCACAAAACTTGTTTTGGGCTGATGTCATCGCGTGACGTCACGGCGACATCAGCCTGGGGTTTAAATTTTTTAACGTTGGCGCGTGAATTGATCGCCCGCTCTGATGTCCCCCAGCGGGTCTATTCCACATGGCGAGGCAAGGGCTGTCCGATCCACTTTCCAGCAATCCAACAGCAGCCATTTTTCGCCAATAAAAAAATGAAAAAAAATCGGAACTACCCCCCTAACGGCTCTCTTCCACGTGGCTCCTTCTAGGCTCTCCGATCCCCTTTTTCCAGCAATCCAATTGCAGCCAATTTTTTCCCAAATAAAAAAATGAAAAAAAATCGCAAAAAATTTAAAAAATACCCAAAAAATACTGAATTTTTTTTCTATAAATACCAACCAATACTCTTCACTTTTAACACCAACTCCTCATACATTTTCTTCTCCTTCTACTATTATTCACTTTCTACTCAATATTTTTTTCACTTTCAAGTTGTATTTTTCTAGAAAAATTTATGGGTTCTTCTAGTGAAACCGGAGGGGCATGGAGCATCATGGAAGATGTTAGCTTGTGTGAGTCTTGGCTCCACATTAGTCATTGTCCTGTAACGGCCAATGAGATGAAATTCTGTCATATGTGGAAAAAAATTCATCAGGATTTTTTGTGAAAGGGTAATTGGTTCGACCTGTACGGAAATGACATTATCTAGTATGTGGAAAATTCTTAATAAAGAGTTAGCAAAATGGAGAGATGCCTTGGCAAAAGCGATGGACAACCATAGAAGCGGGGAAAACCTTACCAGTGGACAACCATTGAAGCGGGGAAAACCTTACCAGTGAGGTAAATTATTTGTAATTTTTGTTTTATTAATTTCTATGTCATATTAAATTTTATTTAAATGTTTCTTGCAATTTATATATTTTGCTAATATTTCTTGTATTTCCAATATTAATATGAATGTTTGTTGCAATATTTATATTTTGTTTTGCATTTCTAATAAATTGTTAAAGTTTCTTGTATTTCCATTATTATTTTTTTATATTTGTTGCATTGCCAATATTTCTTAAAGTTTCTTGCATTTCCTTTTTTTTTTTTTTTATAGATTATTCAAGCACAAATATTTTTTGCTGCTACTGGGCAAAGCAAAAAAAGTTTCAACCATACCCTATGTTGGGAGGTGGTGAAGAATTGTAAAAGATTCCAAATTATTCCAACGGGTCCAACGGTAGTGTTGAACGAGACGCCACTCTATGAGACACGGGCATCGGATTCACCTATGGATTCCCCGATGAGTTAAGACTCACCCATCGAAAAAGAGCCAAGGCCTATTGGGAGAAAGGCGGCGAAGGCGAAGAGAGGGAGTAATTCTACCAAGAATGCATCTAAATTTTTGGAGGACATTTCAAAGATGCAAGCCATGAGAATTGAAATGGACATGAAACAACAAGAGTACGATAGGGCAATGGAACTAGAATATGCAAAAGAAAGGGAGTATGTACGCCAACAAAGGGAGTATATGCCGAGAAAAGATTTAAAAAAAGGATCAGGAAACCATGGCCATGGATACAACTCATATGTCCCCTGAAACAAAACAATATTGGAAGCCAGAACGAAGGGATATTATGAGACAAAGACGTGACGATGGACCTAGCAACACGGATTGGTTAAATGATCAAAACCATTAAGTTAGTTTGCTTGCCTTTCATTTCATTGTACCATGAAGTTAGTTTGCTTGCCTTTCATTTCATTGTATTTTTTGTTTTGTTTAAAAAAATTAGTGGTAATTCATGTATTTTATTTTATGAGTTTTATTGATTTTCTTTTAGTGAATGAAGAAAATATTCAATAGAATTCCTTTTTATTCAAAACATTCCATACATAAAAAGCAAACCACAACCAAAGCATAAAAAATAAACAAACCACAACTAAAGCATAAAAAAATAACAAAGCATAACTAAAAATACAACACTTCACTTCATTGACCTTCATTGCCTTTTACCGCCCACAAATGCTCCATCAAGTCAACTTGACGGTGTTCATGAATATACGACGATTGCATCTCCGTGTAGAGCTCAATCATACAATGCATGAAACTACCATCTCTAACCAACGGATCATGCTACACTAGTTCTCCATTTGGCCCCATAGGTTTTTCATAAATTCGTGTTAAGGCCGTGTTCATGGGATCTGGTTCATACACTTCATCAACATTGTAATCATACTCATCTTCCACAATCATATTGTGGAGGATGATACAAGTCATCATTATACTTCTAAGCACCTCCTCGTCAAATAGACGCGCCGCGCCCCTGATAATAGCCTACCGGGCTTGAAGGATACCGAAGCACCTCTCCACATCTTTTCTGTACCTCTCTTGATAGGCAGCAAAAAAAATTTCCTTCTGGGATCGGGGATGTGGAATTGATTTCACAAATGTTGTCCACCTCGTATAGATACCATAAGCTAGATAATACCCGTTCTGGTATACGATATTATTGATTTGATATGTGATATTTGGGCCTTCATCTCTCAGAACATCATTGATTACCGGGGATTGACCCAAGACGTTCAAATAGTTTTGAGAGTCGTCAACTCCAAAGAAGGCGTGTCAAACCCATGTATCAAAACCAGCAACTGCTTCGAAGATGATGCTTTTCTGCCCTTTCCGATTCCCATAATCCCCTTGCCAAGCAGTTTGACAATTTTTCCATTGTCGTGTATGCTGTCAATGCTACCAATCATTCCAGGAAATCCACGAGACTCAGGCTTTTGTAGAAGCCGTTGCAAGTCCCTGCACATAGGTCTGCGCAGGTAGTCCCTGGTGTACAGATTTTCCACTACATTACAAAATCGCACCAAGCTCTCCAAAATAGTGGACTTCCCCATCTGGGCAATCTCATCCACCTGATCGCAGATGACCCATACGCCAACATTCATTATCACAGCTATGAACTTTTACACCGGAAGCAGCCCCAAATTTCCAGCACAATTTTTCTTTTGAACAAAGTAGTCATCATAATTGCAAATATCATGCATGACTTTATTGAACAAATGAGGTTGCATTCTATATCTTGCTCAAAAATGAACATCAGAGTACAGAGATTCTGGGATAAAATAATCTTCCAGAAGATTCTTACCTCGAGAATGTCTGTCTGTCCACATTCAATGCCCGACGTTCTCGTGAACCACGGCAGCTTTGGTTTTCTTCCTCCAGCAAAGCAACGGCCATGCCAAGTTGCTCATCTAGTTCTCTCTGCGCCCTTTTACTTGTAGCTCTTCTACACATTCTTTATCGCCTTTCTCGCTCTTGCCTCTCCAAAACCTCTTCCATGTCTGCCATTGAGAATGGAGAATGAAATCTAAAATTTGAGAAATGAAATCTAAAATCTGAGAAATAAAGATGTAGAGAAGATATGGTGTGGGATGTATGAGCTGAGCCTCTGATCTTATAGAAAAATTTAGACAGATAAAGATGACATGTGGCACAATTTTAGAGGGTGAAAATCTTATCTGAAATTTGAAATTCACATGAAATTTGGAATTTGAAATTTATCTGGAATTTAAATTTTGAAATGTATCTGAAATTTGACATTTTGAATTTATCTGAAATTTGAATTTTGAAATGTATCTGAAATTTCAAACCGAAAATCTTATCCGATATGAATAGTATTGACACGTAGGAACCTAAAAATCTTATCCGAAAATATTATCTAAATTAATTGTTTAAGTAAACAAAGTTGTGAAAAAAATAAAAACATGAATAGTATTTGCCATGACAAGCCTAAACTACTGGAAACACACTTTGCTGGGGGGCTAGGGCAGCTACTATTCACATAAATAGTAGTTACCCTAGGGCTCCCCTTGCCATGGCAAGGAGCTAACTGGTGGAAATGCTCTTAAAGGAAATCCCATAATGAACAAATTTCCAATTTAAACTCAAATAACAATTAAGACTCGTTTACAAGTTTATCCTATTTACTTTTCAAATGATGAAACTACCTCGAAAGACTAACAGTCAACCGAGAGGTCAAACTAACCAAACTTGGTCGACCGGGCCCGCAGGGCCCACGACATCCGTTTTACGATTCGAAAGTTTCTAAGGGTTCCACAAGGTCTAGGATACAAGTCTTGCAAGTTTGGTCTGGATCGGATGGTCAGATCATTCACGATCGCACAGTTACTATAAACCTAGACCTAGGGTTGGCATTTCCGAAGTATTCGGGACTCCGTTTTATGATCCATAGAATCCTACACGATTCTAAGGACGTCTAGATTATCATATAATAAAGTCAAGATGATCCAACGATTCAAACCTATCGAACCCAGATAACACACAATAGGCAAAATCCGTTCAAGACTCAAACGGTATCCAAATTGGAATCTGAGCACCCCTACGTGCTCGTGAGAACCTGGAGATCACATCGGGACACAATGCCCCTTTTCTACAATGCCCAAGCGCCGCCACACGCGCTGGGAACTCGTGGGTGTCCAAAGCGATTAAACTTCACCGTAAAACTCAAGATCACAACTCAAGGCTCCTACCCTAGGTTTAACACCCTATTTGGATATACCTCGAAACATGGGCGGAAGTGGCCGGAATCCCGATCCCAAAGTCGGTCGAATTTCAATTCGAAAATCAGACTGCCTATGCTCAAAATTGATGAAATCCTACCCAACCATCAACTAGATTATGAAGAATGGATGAATTTTCATACCTTGATCACCAAAAATGGAGGCCGGAGGAGAGGGATCGGAGCTGACGAAATTTCAAGCGAAAATCAACCTAAAAATCATGTTTTCCGATTCTTTGGAGTGGAAGCCAATGTCGGGAAGGGCCGAGTCTTGACGCGGTGGCCGGTCCCTTTGGCATCTGTCCGTTGCCATGGTCGTGGCGGAGTTTGAAGAGAGAGAGGGAGAGGGCTGCCGTCGAGGAGAGAGAAAGAGTGACTGGAGGAGAGAGAGGAAAATGAGGGTTTTAAGATTTTTATCAAACCCTTTTCACAAATATTACGGTTATGCCACTAAGGGTATTTTGATCGTATCTTTTTCGTTACAACTCCAATTTGAGCCCACTACACGTCTACGGACTCATCTCGCCGTGCTCTACGTAACGGTACAGTCGAAATTCCCAAATTTCTTCCCGGTCAAAAAGTCAACTTTAAACCTAATAAAATATTTCATGGGCAAAATGGTCTTTTATCTGAATAACTTAATAATTAAAAATTTATTTAGGACTGGGTCGTTACATTCAAATATTTTATTTTATTTTAATATAAAAATATATATATAATGGACTTTAGAAACACAACCAAGGCCTTTTACAAATTACAAAATTGTTATCGATTTCTTAAACCAAGTCCAACCACAAAACCTTTAAAATAATAATAATAATAATAATTAATAAATAAATAAAACTTAAAACACTCAACAGGACGTCAAAGTAATTTAATTTTGCCAGCTGTCATTTTTTGGGTTAATTTATAGAAATTAAATTGTGTAGTATTTATCATAGGGATTTGATTTCCCCACTCCCCTTTTCTCCACTTACACTCCCTTTTGCTTTTTAATACTTTTTAATCAATTTTGTTCTTTCTCTTTCCTATTCTACCCTTACCCTACATTAATTTCTTTTTACTTCACTTTGATATTAGTTCTTTTTCTTTATACTTAATTTTCCAACTTCCACTCCATTTTCAGTATTTGTTTTCCTTTACTCGACTGAGAAATTAAGTTTTTTTTTTCTTTCCCTTTAATACTGAAAATTGAGTGTAAGTTGGAAAATTAAGTATAAAGAAAAAGAAATAATATAAAAGTGAAGTAAAAAAGAAATTAATGTAGGGTAAGGATAGAATAGGAAAGAAAAAGAACAAAATTGTTAAAAAGTATTAAAAAGCAAAAGAGAGTATAAGTGGACAAAGGGGAGTGGGGAAATAAGCTCCTTGGGCTTGTCTAATATAGATCCCTACATTTTCTATTTCCTAGACATATACCCATAACTCTATAAATCTATGTGTAAAACCCAATTTCAAATTTAAATGACTAGTATGATATAAAATGTCGTAGTATTCCTATGTTTTTACATTGTTGCCACCAAACTCCATATTTTATAAATAATTTATTTCAAGCATTTCATTAACTGCCATAATTGTAATTAATACTCCCTATTGATAGCATATCAACCACCCCATTTCTTTTGGTTGTCATTCCCTCTCATCACCCCTTAAAATTGCAAACCCAAAAAAAAAAAAATTTGTAAATTACATATCCAATAATGTACCTATAAAAAATATAAATATAAATATAAAACCAATATATAAACGAAGAAAAAAATTCATAATAGTTAATTGTTATTCGTGTTGATGCCAAAGTCAATAGAAACTTAATGTTATAGTTTGTGGTGTTTTGTATAATGTTTTCCTAACCTATTATAGCGTTTTTAACACGCTATTTAGAGGAAGTTGTAGTGTACATACATAGTGGGGCAACTGAAACACGTATTCCATCTACTGTAGCAGAATCAAGTGTGGAACAATTGGCATTTGAAAGTGCCACTTTTGTCATATAATAATAACTTCCTTGCAATTTAAGCTCCCTAGGCTTGTCCAATACAGATCCCTACATTTTCTATTTTCTAGACATATACCCATCATTCTATAAATCTATGTGAAAAACTCAATTTCAAATTTAAATGACTAGTATGATATAAGAGGTCGTAGTATTCCTATTAAAAAGTAATATATTAAATGACAACCTTAGAGATAATAAATATAATTTTAATAAAATATTATTTTATATGATTTTATATGTTATATAATATGGTCTCTAAGTAATATAACTATTATTTTATATCAAAAAAATAATATTTATTTCAATAATTATATTTTACGAATACTTGCTTATTCGGCCCGAACCAAGGAACCCCTTAGATATGATGCAAAATGGATCTTGTTCTATCGTTGATCAGAGATTTCTCTATGAACAATAGGAATCGGAGTTTGAAGAAGGGGAAGGAGTCCTCGACCCACGACGAATAGAGGAGGATTTATTCACTATATATTTCTATCGATCAGATATCATGCAAACCTTTTCTATACTAATAGCATAGAACCTTACTCTATTTAATCTAACAAATATTTAATCTAATAAAAGTTTTTTTAAAAAAAATTGAATGATGACAGAGAATAAAAGTAAAGTATCTAGGCATACCTATTTTTATCTAATTGGATGGGTTACTTTCTTTTGTTTTCATTATTATAGATTTTTTAGAATAATATAAACTGTGAAACGTTACCCTGCCATAATGTGATGTGCTTCCAATGCCAATAAAAAGTAACCCATCCAATCTATGTTTTTACATTGTTGCCACCAAACTTCATATTTTATTAATAATTTATTTCAAGCATTTCATTAACTACCATAATTGTAATTAATACTTCCTATTAATAGCATATCAACCACCCCATTTCTTTTGGTTGTCATTCCCTCTCATTGCCTCCTAAAATTGCAAACCAAAGCAAAAACAAAAACAAAAAATTATGTAAATTACATATCCAATAATGTACCTATAAAAAATTATAAATATAAATATATATATGTATAAAATATAAACATAAACCAATATATAAACGAAGAAAAAAATTCATAATAGTCAATTGTTATTCGTGTTGATGCCAAAGTCAATAGAAACTTAATGTTATAGTTTGTGGTGTTTTGTATAATGCTATTGTAACCTATTATGGCGTTTTTAACACGTTATTTGGAGGAAATTGTGGTGTACATACATAGTGGGGCAACTCAAACACGCGTTCCATCTACTGTAGCAGAATCAAGTGTGGAACAATTGGCATTTGAAAGTGCCGAGTGTGGAACAATTGGCAATTGAAGGTGCCACTTTTGCCATATCATAGTAACTTCCTTGCAATTTAATTTTTTTCAAATTATATTCCGGGTGTAACAAACAAAATAAAAAATTGAATTGCGGGGGTATTGTCTTTTTATTGCAATGGTGCAAACTGCCAAGATATAGCAAGCCATGTGCATGCGTTTAAAGATTATTGGTTGAAGCAAAACTTTTTAAAAGGGAGTCAAACAAATAAGGTCAACTCTTATGTCTTCTAATCCATCTTGACAGGTTGTATATTTTTGTTTTCTTCTAATTTTGTCATAAATTAGAAATAAATAAATAAATAAAAATAATAATTACCTGACCAACATGGTACTGTTTGCGTCTTGGTCTTTAGCCGTCTTGACAAATTGTACGTTGGTGTGTAACGCGGTTTCTAATCGTAGGTTAGTAAGACTTTTCTTTAAGTCTAAAGTCGTTCTAAATATGAACCACACAATTCGACAGATATAATGCTATATAAGTCCATGCAACCACACTTAGAGTGTTAGATTAATCTCAAGAAGCGAGATGGGAATTATTTCAAACAGGATTTCTAGGGAGGAGCTCCGCCCAGGAGATCACATCTATGCTTATAGACACTGGCATACATATTCCCACCATGGTGAGTATATATATATGTATAGGGTAAGCTTCTGTTGAGGAATTTATTCAATAAACTTATTTGAGGGATACTCTTGTAGATCCCACCATACATTATATTTCATTAATCCAAATCGTCCATTTTGTAGATATTCATTCAAAAATTATCTCTACAAGAAAATCATTTGAATCCGATATCATTTGACCACTCAATTAAATTATTGAAATTTTAGTACTTTCTTGAAGTACCGTGTTCATTGATTTTGTATAACACAATTAGATGTCTAAACAGTTTCTGATTTATCTAATTTTTTGTAAGGATGATTTATGAATGAAGACCTAAAAAATAGATGGTTTGGATCATTAGAAAAAAAAAATTGTAGGGTACCCTAAAGGGTGTTCCTCAATATATATACACAAAGCTTCAATTGAGGAACTCCTTTGTAGTGCCCACTCCGTATTGTATTTCACTAATCCAAATTGTCTATTTTTTAGATAATCATTCAGAGATCATTTCTACAAAAAATCACTTGAATCCGATATCATTTGACCACTCAATTGAGTTATTGAAATGTTAGTACTTTCTTGAAGCATTGTGTTATTGATTTTGTAGGACACAATTAGATGTCGAAACGGTTTTCGATTTGTCTAATTTTTTGCAAGGATGATCTATGGATGTAGACTTAAAAAATAGATGGTTTGGATCATTGAAAAAAAAAAAATCGTAGGGGACCATAGATAGTGTCCCTCAAATAAAATTATTTAAAAAATCCCCCAATAAAAGGGATATATATACATATGTGTGTGTGTGCGCGCGCGTGTGTGTTTTCTAGAAGTCATATTTTTATTTGTTAGCGATCAGACGGATAGTTATTTACAGAAAATTATATATAAATTGTATTTATAATATTATATAATATAGCATGTGGATGGTGCTATGCATGCACGCAGGTATATATGTTGGGGATGGTTTGGTGATTCATTTCAATGCAACAAAAGATCCAAATGATCCAAAAAGTAGTAGCTCATCGAGAGAGTCTCCATGTGGAAAGTGCGGGCATGACCCAAACACGAAACGAGGGAGTGCTGAGAACCTGCATTGATTGCTTCCTAAAAGACCACCACCTGCTTCGCTTCGAATACGGGGTCTCTCCACTCCACTTCATATTCAAACAGAAAGGAACTTGTAGTACTGAGTGTTGCTATTCAAACGAGGAAACTGTAGATCTTGCCACCAAGATTTTCAACAAAGATGAGGTTCACGGGAAGGGGTTTGGTGACTATGACGTGCTTGATAACAACTGCGAAAACTTTGCCAGTTATTGCAAAACAGGCAAGCGCGTGAGCGAGCAGGCTCTCAAGGCAATGGGTATTGCAGCTGTTTCCTCTAAAACCGATACTCCATCCTCATCTACTTCCAAGACTGCCATGGTTCTTTCTCTTTTTTCTTCCAAGTCGTCTTAGTGATTCTCTATGTTATGTTGTGAAAATTGTTGTTTGATTGTGTGCTCAAAATAGTTTCTTGTATTTTCTATGCAATTAATTAATTACAATTGTACTTGTGCACTTTATGTTTTGAAAGCATCTTAGGTATGGTATAGTATAATGTCATTAAGTATCTTTTTTTTTATATATGCTAAACTCACACACAATATGGATGCTAAGACTTGAATATAGGAGCTTGCATGAGGGAGCAATTACTCCAAACCACTACACTAATGGGTCATTTGCATGTCAATTTTAATTTCCCTCACTTGTTGATGAAGAAATCGTCATCAAATGTGCCATTCTCTTTAGTATATATAAACTATGGGTAATGTTAGGTTTACCACATTGAGTTTTTTGGTTTAAAGGTCCATGAACTTTGACCTGATTCGCATTTTGGTCCCTCAATTTCCAAAATCATTTCCTTGGTCCTTTAACTTCAGTTTCGTTGGACAAATGGTCCCACCGTTAGTTCTAACAATTTTTCCGTTAAATTTAAGGGTAAATGGGTTTTTTCAGGTTGGTTTTATTCCCCTCCCCCAATTGTGAAACTCATCTTCCCTCCAAAACAACAGCCCTAAAAAGACCCTAAATTGCAATCCCCTTCCTCTTTATAAGCTGGTGCTTATCATATTGGTTGAGTAAATGTTAAAATCATCAATTTTGGGAAACTTGGAGAGCATATTAGTTGGAATAACGGAAAGTGATATATCTCAAACATTAAGGCAATGAAATGCACACATGAAATAGTAGAGCAACCTTCAATGATATGCAGATGAATCAAACTTGCATTCACTACAATTTCAAATGTTCATAGATAGAGCCTTTTCTACAAAAGTGAAATCATATGACATGTTTAATACATCCCCAAAATATGACAAAGATGTTTCAATCATAGAAGGCATCCCAAAATAGATAACTTGTAACTCAAACAAAGTGCAAAAGACACTTAATCTTTTTCCTAAGAATCCAGAGTAGTCACAACATAGTTCAATCATGGATGAACCCAAAACAATTACAAAACACCTTTCATATGGTAGTCCTCTTCCTCTCATTGGAAAATTGTTTGATGGCTATGAACTAATCTGCTTTCCAAGCTTCCAAAATTGACGATTTCAACATTTACTCTACCAATATGAGAAACACCAGCTTATAAAGAGGAAGGGGATTGGAATTGAGGGTTCTTTAGGGTTGTTGTTTCACAGAGAAGGTGAATTTCACAATGGGGGAAATAAAACCAACCTGATAAGACCTATTTACTCCTAAATTTAACGAAAAAATTTAGAATACTGACAGTGGGACCATTTGTCCTAACGAGACTGAAGTTAAAGGACCACATGAACGATTTTGGAAATGGAAGGACCAAAATGTGAACTAGGTAAAAGTTCACGGACCATTCAACCTAAAAACTCTATTATAAAGGTTGAACAAGATGTGGTAAATAAATATGGTATGCCTAGCATTTTCCATAAACTAAAATCATCATTCATCCATTACTCCTCTTTTTCTCATGAAGACACCAATTGAAGACACAGCATATTCACAAACAAATTAATCACTATTATATTTTACAATTGCAATTAAGGCCCGACCGCGTTGTTGGCGATTTGGTCCACACGTTGTCCTTAAGGCCGACCACATGGGTATTGATGGGCCTCGTCAACCTTCTTTTTTCTATGGGCATCCTTAGGCTGGGATAAGAGGTTTTGGGGCTTGTATTTGGCCTTTTGAGATCGTCTACCTCCTTAAGTGGCGATGCTTTGTTATTGGGCTCTCTTTGGCAGGCCCAGTTCATATTTGGTATCAACATAAAAGCATCTCTAATAGTAGTAACAAATTAAACTTTTCAAATTGAAGTTTATTTGCCTATGTGACAATTTGAAAATGTTTATTTGCTACTTGAATAACTTTTGCTCCAACAAACTCTTCAATTCAATTAATGCAATATCATGGAAAAGAATGAAAAAATGTGAAAAATGTCTATGTATTTAGGCTTAATTACACTAAATGCCCCTTGAAACTTCGGTCAAATCCCACTTTGCCCCCTCAAACTCAAAATGACCCACTTTCATCCCTTGATTAAAGTTTGCTGACCCACTTTTCTCCCTACCGTCAACTTTCATCCAAACGTCTAATTGAGTTATTGAAATTTTAGTACTTTCTTGAAGTACCGTGTTAATTGATTTTGTAGGACACAATTGGATGTCGAAATAGTTTCCGATTTGTCTAATTTTTTGCAAGGATGATCTATGAATGTAAACTTTAAAAATAGATAGTTTGGATGGTTGAAAAAAAATTAGGAGGGGTCCCTCAAATAAAATTATTTGAGTGATCCCTCAATACAAGGGGACTGATATATATAGCCCTAGCATTTCTTTTCTTCCTCTTTCCCCCATGACCACCACCATAGACACCTCCCTCTTCCCCCAGTTCCTTAGACTTTGTATTTTCCATACCTTTCAGTTCTTGCTTACCTTAACCCTCAGCCCCATTACGGCCTAAATAAAGACCTCTTTGATCCAAGAAGTTGTGTGACATTGCTAAGATTTGGTGGACAAGCGAGCATATGGAACTTCAGTGAAACATTTTAAACCAGAAAATATGAGTGAGTGAAAAGTATGAGAGCATCCCTTGTGAGGAGTTGAAATAAGTTTGAATGTGCCCTATTTTGATTTTGATGAATTATATTGATGGTTGGCTATCACACACTCCACACATGTTATGTATTTGAGTTGTGCATCATTTGAGAAAAGTTTTAGAGCTATGCATATTATTGTAAAAATTTTGCTTTAGTCATGTACATTAGTGATTCTCTATGGGTGTTGTTAAAAAAGAATAGTGTTAGTTTAGTTTTATTTTATTTTTCTTTCAGGACAAGCAAAGATTTACCTCATAAATTCGACATTTATCTATGATATTTCTCCATGCCATGTCTACACCTTTGTTTTACTCTTTTATATAGGTTTTACATTCTTTTATTACTTTTTTAGGTAATCTGGTGGAAAATGAGCTAAAAATATAAAGTTGAGTTTGAAAGGCCTCTGCAGATCAGTTTCACGGATTATACTGTACTGACTCAGGAAGAACCAGAAGCTGAGCCACATTGCTTGGAAATCTATGGATGTCCATTTTCTGGGGAATTTTACGGTTCGTGAATATCATTTTTCTAGAGGAAGTTATGGTGGTTTTAGTACAGGTAGTTCGGGCTGCACGGGAATCTGCAATCTTTTCTAAAGTCCAAGTTTTGAGGCTCACATCAATTGGGCCAATGAGGAATATTCCTATTTCCCATGGGTTTATATGTTTGAATAAAAAATATGTAGGGTTTCTGGAGAATACAAGTGGGAAAAAAAGAAAAGGTGGCTTCCTATTTTTGAGTCAAAAAATAGCAGCCACACAATCCCATCCTCCTCCATCCTTCAAGGTTCCAAGATTTGAAAGGCTTAGGAAGCAAGGAAGAACGTCAAGGCATCATCCAATCATTCTAGCTGACCAACACATCATCAAGGAGCTATCTTCTTCCTCTTTTTATTTTCTGTTTTGTATGTTCTTGTTGTCTATTTAAGTTATGGGTAACTAAGTAACTAAGTACTTTAGTTAGGGCTCAAGTGAAGCCCTAATCATATTTCTTTAAGGATTTCGATATGCCTTTGCTGCAAACCACTTTTGTGATGCTTAATTGATTAATTTCATATTATATTTTACAATTTACATATGTTATGTTATGCTTGATCACCATACGCATGTTGTGTATTGAGTTTGTTACATAGGTAAATTTAGATGACCGAGTCTTGTGCCTATGAGAGTAACAAAAGAATTAGCTATAAGTTCTTAAAATTAATCATCATGAATAACTAGAATAGATACCATGTTCTAGGAGTTGTGTGTTTGTCGATTTCCATGTGTTATGCATTCTTAAAGTGCAACTTAATAGATACCATGCTAAACACTTGTTAGCGTCGATACCCATGCCTAACTTGTTGCTTAGGGAAATCAATAATTTAAAGAGTAGATATCAAGCCTTTAGGTTGAAAAACATGAGCATCTAAACTCTGTTTTGTAGCATTGTACATGTCGTTTGTTTAAGGAAGAAGATTAGCGGTGAACATTGAATCCCTAACTAGTTTTCTCTTGTTTTAACCTCAATCCAATTCTATTTTTAATCAAACGCTATTTAATATTTTGTTTCAAAATTTTCAGTTTTCAATATCATCTTAAAATGGTACTTAGGTGACAAGGGGTAAAGTTAATCACACAAACAAGACACAACAACACAGCAAGCTTCACACACTTTAAACCTAGACCAAATACGCATATGACTAGTCAACTACTAGTCAAGAAACAATCGCAACCAATAAAATGCACAGAGCATGCCACAATGTACCTGCAGTCCTAGAAGATTACTAGTGACAACCTAGGCACTCAGAAGGACCCGTCAATCTAGGCATCCCCTGTGCTAGCAACAACTATGGTGAAAGTGTGTGAAATCATCATTATCATGTAATCATCAAACAGCAGATACAGATGACTAGTCAACCACCAAGAACACAAACCCAGAAAAATTACAGATATGCAAAACAAATTTTGTTCACCCAGAAACCCACCATTGGGAAAAACTGGGAGTCATCAACCGACCAGGCATTCCACTAAGTAGAAAAAGATTCTTACAAAGGAAACACAACCAAGCTCAAGAAGCACCTAGGTCTATTTAGGAATATGAGCAATACCTCCTTTGTGCAATCTTCTTCTCCAACTTAGCAAAGCTTGAAGCTCAGTCCTTCATGGCAATGGCAGCTCCTTCTCCAGCTCGTTCATTCCATGGCACTAGCTTGCAAGCTCCAACACAAAACAAAACCAATTTGGATTCAAAGGAGAAAGACCAATTTCTTCAAGAAACCATACTCTTGAAGAAATCAATCTTGAATCCGACCTAGATATAAATGATAGAATGATTCAAATAGCTAGATGCAGATTTGTGTTTCAAATGCAGTTTTTCAAAAAGAAATCAATTGGAAAAACTCATAGATGAAATCATGGTTCTCTCGTGGAAGGAGAAGCGAAAGAAGGCAAGCCAAACTTTCCAAAACTTCCACCCGAAAGAGACCACACCAAATGAGAAATCTCGTGGCCTATACAGACCCACAAAATCGTTAGGTCAGGAAACCCACTTGGCAGCAGAGAGAGAGAAAGAAGAATAGGACAAAACAGTTTGTTATCCAGCTGGAAACAAGGATGACTAGTCATCTGAGAAACGGATGACTAGTCATCATTTTATGAAGACTGTTTAATGTAATGATATGCAATGCTCAATACCTTTGTCAAATTGCTTGAGCCACCATAGAGCAGAGATTAGAGAAGAGCACCAATAAAAGTTTTCCCTAATCTAGACTTGAGCTTGATAAATTACATTACACATCCTATTACAAAGTTGTCAAGGGAAGCCAAAAGAAAATAGTAAAAACCATACATTAACAATCTCCCCCTTTTTGGCTTTCCTTGACAACACACTCTCTAAGAACACTCAACCCAAAACCGAGACTAAGGAGATGATGAAGTGAGGGTACCTGCAAGAACAACCAATCTTCCCAGCACAAAAACAAGCATATTATCACAGAAATTTTTAAAACACTATGCAATGTGGGGTTGAGAGTGTTCTCCCCCTTGTTGATAAGGAAAGTGCAAAAAGGCAGAGAGATAGAAACACCAGATAAAAAAGATTAACCACAAAGTGATAGGCAATTAGGAACAAGATTAACAGCAAATGTTCATAGATGGATGACTAGTCAACCAACAATAGTCTAAAAGCAGTACAGAACATAGAGTTATGACTAGTCAAATATCAGTTGTTCAAAATAGGACAGAACAACTCCCCCTATCACAATGCATAGAGTACCCACAATGTGTTTACAAAAACAAACCCCCCTAGCAAAATGCACAGACTACTCACAATGGGATTACAAAACACCTCCCCTTTTCAAAATGCACAACCTATCTAGATGTAATCTTCCTATCTAGGACACAGCCGAGAGCAGCACCAAGCTAAAAGATCAAAGAGCCACCAGAATCCACAGAGTCATCCGAGTCCTCATCGCTGGCGGAAGGCGGTGAGGATCTGCGCAGCGACAGCGGCAGCAGTGTGAATCGAAGTGGATGGAATGAGGTCAAAAGATGTTGGATATACTCCTCCTTGGCAGCCAGCTGAGCTCGAGAGAGGCATTCTCGAGGAAGACGACACAGAAGTGAGAAAGGTCCTGGAAACTCTCTGGCTAAGGGCAGCAGAGGCCTTGCCATAAGGAGCAATGGGGGGATGCCACTGATCGGAATCAAGAAATGCCACCCCATTTTTCTCACAAAGGCGCTGAATCAGACAGGGAAACACAAGAGTCCCCTTGTGCTTGGTACCATGACCAATGGTTTTCCCAAGAATGGCATTATATAGGATATCACCAAGGGGAATTTTATCATGATTCACCATGGATATCATGAGTTGGCAGGCAGCAAGAGTGGGATTAGAATTGTTCCCAGTGGGGAGAACATTATGACGGATAAAATCCCACAAAAATTTATAAAAAGGGGACAGGTAAGACTTGATAGGCAGACCTTTAGAGGTCAAAGGCAAGGATTGATCAGTGTATGCCATGGATTTAAAAAGATCAACAGAGTATTCAGCAGAAGCAAGAGCAAATTTTGCAAAATCAAAACCAGGGCATGATCGAAAACCTAAGACCCGATTGATAACAGATGGTTTCAGAGTAATGGGTACTGACCTAACCAAAATCTGATACTTGGACTCCTTAGAATTGGTCAGTAGGAAAGTTAGAGTAAAATTCTTGAACAACAGGGATGTTAAACTTACTAGACAGAGAATTTAGGGCTTGAAGGTGGTAGTGCTCCAAAATCTGATTTGCAGACTCCTGAGCCGCCAAGGGAACAGCATCAAATTGATAAGTCCTCTCAGGAATGAATTTCCTCTTTGAGATAACCTTATCAAAGAAGGAGGCAGCCTCAGAGGACACAAAAGAAGAGGAACCTTCAACAGGAACAGAGGAAGAAGAACGGGTTCGAGGAACCCTAGGAATTGACGGAATGAAATCCACCTGTTAGGAGATTTTGATTTGGAGCAGGGGTGGTAAGTGTGGAGAGGCTTGGAGGAAGACATGGTCACGAACAAGGAGAGAGGGAGAGAAAAATCTGAAATGGAGACGAAGTCGAGACTGACGAGAACAGAGAGAGAGATAGGAGGCAAACGAAACGACGAAGAAGAGGAAAATAAAAACCTAAAAGGAAAAAGGCGTAAACGACACGACCTAAAAAAAGAACCTTAGAACCAAAATTAAAAAAAAACCGCCAAAACGAAAAATGAAAAAAAAGACGCATCGGTTAGGGAACAAATCAGATGACTAGTCAACCACAAGCAAGATGACTAGTCAACCCAGGCAAACTTTGCACAGGCAGAGCCGGATGACTAGACAATCACAAGTATGATGACTAGTCAACCACAATATGATGACCAGTCAACTAATGCAATATGAGAAAGAACAGCAAGGCAAACCATCCAGATGACTAGGCAACCATAAGCATAGATGACTAGGCAACTATAAGCATAGATGACTAGGCAACTAAACCAGCATTATGACAAACACCAAATAATATCGACCCTGTGAAAGACATGATTTTGGTTCTCTTTTTTTTTTTTTTTTTAATTTTTAAAAATGATTATTATGAAATTATAAGCATGAACCAGCACATATATCAAGTGACCAAGGAGGCATTAGCACAATAATCTAAACCAAGTCTTCAACACATGAAGAAAAAGAGATGAAAAAGAGGAATAGTTTAAAAACATATGCAGTGTACATAGACAATCAACTCTGAGAGACACGCAATGAGATGCAATTCATGCTCAGAGACAAGGCATATTTAGGAAAGAAGGAGGTTTAGAGCCAAGGGACACAAGAGATGATATCTAATCTCTCTTGGAGAGACACGTACACACTGCATTCTTAAGACATGATCATAGTATGGGCTCACAGCAAAAAATCAGCACTCTCTATGGACAAAATATTTGATGATTGATTTTGTGGTACTTGCACATCCCGAACATAAGTGCTTTGAATGGCCCAATTTTACGGCTCTTTGCTCTAGATTCTTCAATCAAAACACCTTATACCTTCCTAGAGCCGTGACTACATTGGTCACACTTCCCTTTTTTTTTTTTTTTTTTTTGTTTTTATTTAAATTTGAAATAGATTGGCTAAGAGAGTGAGACCAGCTAAGAGAGAATAACAAGAACAGTCCAAAATGAAGCCGAGATACATGGCTCACCAAGAGGACAAGATAGCAAGATTTTGGTCTCAACTAACAGCTCAAAAACAAGAAAAAGGGATTATGCACAAGTCAAACAAAGCACAAAAACATTCAAAGATGCATACCAGCGAGAGATGAGTGATATGAATAAAGGACATACTAGACTAGACAACTGACAAGCAAGATGACTAGTCAACTGTTTGGAGCGTGCTGAAGACAAGGAGCAGACTAGCTAATCAATCAATGGAACAAAGGCCAATGGATTGCCTCAGTGTTCCATGTTTCTGAAAGTCCAAGGCCTTGGTGAGTATATCTGCTAGCTGTTTTTCCGAGGGAACAAATTCCAAAGATAAAATTTTGTCTTCCACAAGATCTCTAATAAAATGGTGCCGAATGTCGATATGCTTAGTCCTAGAGTGTTGAACAGGATTTTTTGAAATATCAATGGCACTCATGTTGTCACAATAGATTAGAAAACATGATTGAGCAAGACCATAGTCTTCCAACATTTGTCGCATCCAAAGGAGTTGAGTACAACAACTCCCAGCAGCAACATACTCTGCTTCAGAGTGGATAAGGAGACAGACTCTTTTTTATGCCAAGCAACAAGATTGTTGCCTACATAGAAAACCCCCCCGGAAGTGCTTTTCCTATCATCACTACAACCTGCCCAATCGGCATCACTATACCCAACAAGATTGACACAAGTGTCATAGGTATACCACAACCCAAACTCACTAGTCCCACTCACATATTTTATAATTCTCTTAACAGCAAACAAGTGAGACTCTTTTGGGTCACTTTGAAACCGAGCACATACACCAACACTAAAAGAAATGTCAGGTCTACTAGCAGTCAAGTAGAGAAGACTTCCTATCATGCTTCTATAGAGAGTTTGATCCACACTTTTGCCATGCAAGTCTCTATGAATCTTAGCACTAGTGCTCATCGGAGTTCTTGCAGATTTGGCACCTTCCAAACCAAATTTTGTCACAAGATTCTTTGCATATTTAGATTGGGATACAAAGATCCCATCATGGCTCTGTTTAATTTGGAGACCTAAGAAATAATTAAGCTCACCGACAAGACTCATTTCAAATTCACTAGTCATGACATGAATAAAATCTTGAACATGCAAATCAGAGGTAGAACCAACCACAATATCATCAACATACACTTGAGCAATTAAGACATCCTTTTTAAACCTTTTCACAAACAATGTTTTATCAACGGACCCTCGAACATACCCATTTCCTAGAAGATGAGAGGATAACCTCTCATACCATGCTCTAGGAGCTTGTTTCAAACCATAGAGAGCCTTTTTTAAACGAAACACATCATTTGGATGATGTGGATCTTCAAAACCCTTTGGCTGCTCAACATAGACCTCTTCATTTAGGACACCATTCAAAAGGCGGTTTTGACATCCATTTGATAAAGTTTAAATTTCAAATGACAAGCAATGGCAAGAAGCAATCTAACTGATTCTAAACGTGCTTGAGGGCAAAGTTTCATCAAAGTCAATGCCTTCCATTTGAGTGTATCCTTGAGCAACCAATCTAGCCTTATTTCTCACCACATTACCTTGTTCATCGGTTTTATTCTTGAAAATCCACTTAGTGCCTATGACATTTGTGTGGACTGGTCTTGGAACAAGGTACCAAACATCATTTCTCACAAATTGATTTAATTCTTCCTGCATTGCAAGAAACCATTCACCATGGTGCAAGGCTTCTTTCACATTTCTAGGCTCTTCCTTGGAAACATAACACACATGGCTAATTTCTTGAGCAAGTTGTTTCCTAGTTCTCACTCCTTGATTAAGAGGGCCAATAATGACACTCGCAGATGGAGTGAGAGAACTATGATCAGTATGAGAGGCACACCGGAGAGGGATGGAACTAGAAGTGGAAGGGGTTGACAGTCAACCGGGACAGAATTTTCAAAAGTTGACAGGTCAACCACAAGATCCAGACCTGGAGATTCTTGCACAAGTGGAGGAGGAGGAAAAAGACCATCCTCATCTAATGCCATCTCTATAGAGGCAGCAAAATCATCAATAGTGACATTTATGGATTCAATGATGGTTCTGGACCTACAATTGTACACTCTATAGGCTCGGCTAGAAGTGGAATACCCTAGAAAGATTCCCTTATCACACTTAGAATCAAACTTAGCAAGATGCTCCCTATCTCTCAAAATATAGCATGTGCTACCAAAGACCTTAAAATATGACACATTAGGCTTCTTTCCTTTCCAAATCTCATAGGGAGTTTGTTTGGTACCAGACCTCACAAATACCCTGCTTGAGATGTAACAAGTTATCTTGTGACAGCTTCACCCAAAAGTGTTTAGCAAGATTTTTGCTATTTAGCATCACCCTTGCCATCTCTACAAGCACTCTATTCTTTCTCTCCACAACACCATTTTGTGGGTGTAATAGGTGCAGAGAACTCATGTTTAATTCCCATCTCTTCGCAAAATTTGAAACTGCCAGAATTCTCGAATTGAGCCATGGTCTGTTCTAATTCTAACAAGAGGCAGATGACTGGTCATCTTCTCTTTTTGCAAAAGATGACAAACAGACTTAAACCTTTGAAAAGTTTCAGATTTCTCACGTAGAAATGAGACCCAAGTAAACCTAGAGAAATCATCCACCATGACAAGAATATATTTCTTTCCACCAAGGGACACGGTTTGAATAGGACCAACAAGATCCATGTGAACAAGTTCTAGAATTACATTTGTTTGAATGTGTTTGACCTTTTTGTGTGACACTCTGACTTGTTTGCCTAATTGACATCCTTCACAAACATGCTCATCAGATTTTTCCAGCTTTGGTAAGCCACTTACTAGCTCTCTCCTGGACAATTTATGTAAGTCTCTAAAATTAACATGTCCAAGCCTTTGATGCCACAAAATACTTGTTTCATTTACAACCTTGTTGCAAACAATTTCTTTTGCATCGTTGACACCATCAATGCAGAAGCAATTGTCCCTAGACCTTGCCACGCTCACAATCTCATTTCCACCTTTTCCAATGATTTTGCAGCCATGCTTGGAGAATCTGACTTCTACTATTCCATCATCACACAGCTGACTTACACTAATGAGATTGGATGTGAGACCCTCAACAAATCTAACATTCTTAAGCTCGGGCAGACCAGGGATACAAACAGACTTTTCCAACAACTTGAGATCTATGACCTCCACCAAAAGTCACAGTGCCTCCATCAAAGGGGCTGAGAGATGAGAAAACATTTTTATCTCCAGACATATGTTTGGAACAACCACTATCAAAATACCAAGAGTTGATATTTGAAGCAGCAAAAGCATTTAGCACAACAAGAGATTTTGTATGACCTCTTGCAATCCAAGTAGACTTAGGCACAATAGGAGAACTCATTTTGAGGGAGACAAGTTTGGCTATCTTAGTGACCTCATTCAGCAAATGATCAACTTGATCTTGCAAAGATCTGGGATTCCTTTTAGATTTTTGAGACAATTTTCTGGTCTTATCTTTGCTATACATATGACAGACTGGTCGAATATGACCAGTCAACCCACACCTGTGACAAGTTGGAACAAACTTAGGTTTCTTGACAACTCTGAACATCAAGAGGAATCGTGACTGGATTTTGGATTTGACAAACTTAGTGGTAGAACTAGACAAACTAGAACCAAAGTGATTAAATCCAAGACCACCTTTGTCCCCATGAAGTTTTCCCATATTCAACATTTTGTCAATTTTTGATGCACCAATGGTCATAGATATAATCTTCCTATTTGCTTCATTCAATTCACCTAGGAGCTGTTTGTTTGAGTTCTGGAAACCAATGTTACTTTCCTTGAGCACATTAACTTGGTTCTCGAGGTTACTCCTAATTGACACAAGAGCATCAATTTCTTTTTCTAGAGACTCAAATTTGTCACTCAACTCCTTTTTGGTTTCTTTTAAGATGAGAATTTCATGTTGAAGATCTTGTTTATTTGCCTCAAGTTTGAGGCTCTCTTCTTTCAAGGACAGGGTCTCTTTAAACAAACAATCATATTTTCTTCCTAATGACTCGTATGACAGGTCATCTGACTCAGAATCAGATTCATCAGACATGGGCTGTACAGAGGCAACAAAGGCAACATGTTGGTCATCATCATCAGAGGAAGATGAATCATCTTGAGAGCCTTCAATTTCACTCTCACTCCAGCTCACTTTCATGGCCTTGTCCTTTCCTTTTGAGTATTTTTTCTGATTGTTTGCACAGTCAGCAGCATAGTGTCCTATGCCTCCACATGTGAAGCACTTGACAGATTTTCTAAAATCTTTCGTGAAAGGTTTGACATCCTTATTCCTCTCATTAAACCGATCAGTTGATGGTCTAAAATTTTTCTCACTACCAGAGCTGCCCTCTCTAGCAAACTTTCCCTTATCCTTAAGAATTCTCCTAAATTTTTTGACAAACAAGGCCATCTCATCCTCAAAACCTGAGGATTTATCACCACCTTTCGGAGAGGAAACATGCACTCCTTGAAGTGCAACATTTTTTGATTTTTTGGAGTCATTTTCTTCCATATTCAATTCCATCTCATAGGTTTTCAATTTTCCTACAAGCTTGCCAAGCTTAATTTCATTTAAATTTTGGACCTCCATGATTGCGGTTTTCTTTGCTCTAAACCTAGATGGTAGAACACGAAGAATTTTCTGAACAACAAGAAGCTCTTCAATGGGTTGACCTAGACTCATGGCTTCATTTGTGATCATCTCAACTCTTCCATAGAACTCAGAAATAGACTCAGATTCAGACATCCTAAGTTCTTCAAATTGTGCAAGCACCATCTGAAGTTTTAGGGTTCTAACTTGGTCATCCCCTTCATGAACTACCCTTAGTTTATCCCAAGCTTGTTTAGCGTTAGGGATGTGTTGTATATGTGCAAATTGTGTGCTAGACAAAGCTGTAACTAAGGCATTTCTGGCCTTCTTGTTCGAATATGCAGCAAACACCTCAGCTTCAGTCCATTCTGACCTAGGCTTGGACACAAGCTCACCCTCAACAGTCTTGACTGGAGCAGCCCACTCTTTTGTGAGATATCCACTTGCATACTCATCAAGAGCATCAAGGAATATCTCAAATTTTTCTCTCCATGCAGCATAGTTATTGCCGTCAAAATAGGGAGGGGAGTTGCAAGATCCAGCAACTCGATCCCTTTCCATAGTGAGCACACCTAAACACCAAAACAAATCCTAGGATCTCTCTATTTTTGTTAAGAGCTGAAGCTCTGATACCAATTGAAAATGGTACTTAGGTGACAAGGGGTAAACTTAATCACACAAACAAGACACAACAACACAGCAAGCTTCACACACTTTAAACCTAGACCAAATACGCATATGACTAGTCAACTACTAGTCAAGAAACAATCGCAACCAATAGAATGCACAGAGCATGCCACAATGTACCTGCAGTCCTAGAAGATTACTAGTGACAACCTAGGCACTCAGAAGGACCCGTCAATCTAGGCATCCCCTGTGCTAGCAACAACTATGGTGAAAGTGTGTGAAATCATCATTATCATGTAATCATCAAACAGCAGATACAGATGACTAGTCAACCACCAAGAACACAAACCCAGAAAAATTACAGATATGCAAAACAAATTTTGTTCACCCAGAAACCCACCATTGGGAAAAACTGGGAGTCATCAACCGACCAGGCATTCCACTAAGTAGAAAAAGATTCTTACAAAGGAAACACAACCAAGCTCAAGAAGCACCTAGGTCTATTTAGGAATATGAGCAATACCTCCTTTGTGCAATCTTCTTCTCCAACTTAGCAAAGCTTGAAGCTCAGTCCTTCATGGCAATGGCAGCTCCTTCTCCAGCTCGTTCATTCCATGGCACTAGCTTGCAAGCTCCAACACAAAACAAAACCAATTTGGATTCAAAGGAGAAAGACCAATTTCTTCAAGAAACCATACTCTTGAAGAAATCAATCTTGAATCCGACCTAGATATAAATGATAGAATGATTCAAATAGCTAGATGCAGATTTGTGTTTCAAATGCAGTTTTTCAAAAAGAAATCAATTGGAAAAACTCATAGATGAAATCATGGTTCTCTCGTGGAAGGAGAAGCGAAAGAAGGCAAGCCAAACTTTCCAAAACTTCCACCCGAAAAGAGACCACACCAAATGAGAAATCTCGTGGCCTATACAGACCCACAAAATCGTTAGGTCAGGAAACCCACTTGGCAGCAGAGAGAGAGAAAGAAGAATAGGACAAAACAGTTTGTTATCCAGCTGGAAACAAGGATGACTAGTCATCTGAGAAACGGATGACTAGTCATCATTTTATGAAGACTGTTTAATGTAATGATATGCAATGCTCAATACCTTTGTCAAATTGCTTGAGCCACCATAGAGCAGAGATTAGAGAAGAGCACCAATAAAAGTTTTCCCTAATCTAGACTTGAGCTTGATAAATTACATTACACATCCTATTACAAAGTTGTCAAGGGAAGCCAAAAGAAAATAGTAAAAACCATACATTAACAAATATCATCTTAAAATCATCCTTTTGAACACCTTGTCTACACCATGTGCCTTTGTGTATTGCTTGACTTTGATTAGAAATCTTCGGGTTTTGAAATAAGTTTTTTTTAGGGTTTTCTTTCACTTTTGCATTCTTAGTTTGTGCCATTTAGTTAGTAGTTCTAGGAAATTAATAATTTTAAACACATATTAATCCAATCCTCGTGGGAATAATCTCGTATTTGCTTTCTATACTATTTGTCTGATCTTGTGCACTTGCGAGTTAAAACGCGCATATAGTTGCTTAATTTTTAGGTTGCTATTTCTACAACAACGAGTCAAAAAAATCAAACCCAACGGCTGCTCAAATGTACCCTTTTATCTTTAATCATGTAGTTCAAATATATTAATGCTTTTCCTTAGAAAATAGTGTAACTCTCATTAAAGAGGACTCAGAAGCCATTCTAAGTTCTTGGGCAATCCCCATTTCAATCATTCATTTCATATATCAACAAGATTTTCTTTGTTTGTTGGTTACAAAGTCAATTCTTAAGCACCACCTAATCCATCCAAATTGCTTGAGATACCCGCATTTCTTAAGCCATTTAAAACCACAGAGCTACCGAGCCTAGTGCCACCACCAAGTTATCAAGCTCCGTGAGACTATATCTAACCACGCGCTCATTCTAAAGGCCTTGTGGTTAAGGCCTAGAACCTTGCGACCGAGAATATGTTCCTATCTCCACCAACGAGCCTCAGTTGAAAATAAGTCAAGATATCAGCACCCATTTTTACACATGACTACTTGTGACTATGGTACTGGCACGCCATGCACACACAATTAAAGAAGGACATCTTTGTCACCAAATCCGCTTAGACCGCTTGATTGTTTTATTTTGAAAATAACTGATCACATGGCCGAAAATATTTAGAGGTCAACAACAGCAACACCCGTCAAAAATTCAGATTATTAAAATACATATACAACATGAGGCTCGTTGAGATGGCAAAACAAAATACAAAAAACTAACTGCACCTTGGATACACCTCCGTTTTACAAGCAGAAGTAGTTTTGGCGTTAAAACATGCTCTTAAATGGGCACAACACTTACCATAAGAAGATTGAAGTGGAAGGGGAATCAAAGGTACCTATACAAATCTTGTTGCACAAGGCACAGATTCTGTGGACGCGGCTCTCCATTTTTTAGGACATGCAGGATTTGCTACACAAATTTCAGGAAGTCAGAATTGGCGACGTCTATCAAGAAGCCAATATGGTAGCGAATGCACTTTCTAAAAAGGGGCAAACGATTTCCTCCCACTATCTAGTTTGGCAATGTTTCTAAATTATACTTAGTTTGAATTTTGATTTGTATGGTTTAAAGATCCTTAGATGATCCACTATTTAATTTACTCCTTTTAAAAAAAATAGAGGTTCTTAAATCTAAGTCCTAATTAAATGTTTGGTTACCTTGTATCAATGACAACAAATGTGTGGATTAAACTCAACTCTTGGTTGAATTTTTGGATCTATATCAACTTTTCTAACCATGGATGTCGGTGTTGGGTGAGTAAATCACAATAAATTATGAGGACAAAATGGATAGCAGAAAATCACTACAAAATGAAGTACAAAGTGGATGTATAGCAGCCAGAGCAAGTGATGACAAGTGAGGCATCTTGGACGCAAAACAAGTGTGACCACTGCCTTGCACCCCCTCTTCCCCTCTCTCCCACATGATCTTTGAAGGTCGAACTTTTTGCCCAGGAATCAGGGGACAGGTCAAAAGAAGATAAACCTTACTAAAAGCTCTTATATTATAAATGTATATAGAAATCATAATAAATATTAGCTCTTCTTGGAGAGTGAATTGAAAATTGCATGCACCAAGAAGCTTTCAGGAAGGGGCTGGATGATCTTTATACAGAAAAGAGTACTTGCTCATCATAATATTTGAACATCCTCCATAAATTACAGGGTTCAAAATTAACCAATCAAGTACAATGAGATTCTCAAAACTGGCTGTGTTTCTGGTTTTTTCATTTTATTTTGTACTGCTTGTCCGTGGGAAAGTGCAGCCCAATGAGCTGAGGGTGAGATCTGGAAACTCTTTCAATGCGGTTAGTACTTTAGTGCATAAGCTCGTCTCTCTCTCTCTCTCTCTCTCTCTCTCTCTCTCTCTGTGGAAACTCTTTTAAAAGTTTGGACTTAACCAGTTGCCTCTTATGTTTGATGTTTTGTGTAGGGAAGAGCAGATCATTGTAGAAGAAAGGGCGCTCATTGCAAAGAAGGAGATAGTGGGTCAAAAGAAAATGGTTTTGAGGATGAGGACTACATCTATACCAACTCTCTTCCTTAATTAGCCACATATATATATATATATATATTGTAATTAATAATATTATGTAAATTAGTTTGTTGCCTGATAAATTAGCTAGTTATTATCTATGGCTACTCCAAGTTTGTTATTCAATGAAAGAGTGATCAAACTGTGGTCATGCTGAAGATCTCTTTTTCCATTTTCTGATTCTCCCTTGTAATTAGTTGTTAACCCCATGGCATCAGTTGCGTGTGTGAGAAACTTCTCTCCTCTAGTTTAGACTATCGCTTGTACTAAAAAAATAAATGAGTTGTTAACCAATAATATTTAGGGTTTGAAATTTAAAGCACAATTAACAAGCGGAGAGAGATGTTATCAAACTTTTATTCGAACACAGCAGTGCAAGCATGCATGGCCATAACTATATGAGAAAAATCATTTCGTTTTTCTTTTGCCCAGCACCAGCAGATGCATCTGACTCATCTTGAATTTAGTGTATAACTTTGACCATAAAACTCACTCAATTTTGGACAAATAAATTAATATTTACTTCAACGTTGAGATTATAAATTAAGGCTTATCTTGATCAATATTTTGACACACTTCTTGGGTGGTGGAATGAAGAGATTAACTCTCTGATTTTGGTCCCTCTAATCTGGGTTCAGATGACTTGGCTTCGATCAGTACGTGGTTTATTGAAGATTTCACTTGAGAGAGAGGTAGATGCATGAGAACATGAGCGGAGGGAAAATAGTTGGCTCATTACATGTAATGAGTTCTTCTTTCTTTTAGAAAAATCGCAGTTTGATATATTTGTATAATTTATTTATTTTTTGTAATTTTAATGAAATACGTGTCAAAATGCCATTTGTCTACGAGGAGGAATTCTTTACAAGATAATTGAGAAGCATTCTTGGGGACCATTATGAGCTTTTCGAACATATATATCCTGTCTTATTGTACTAATTAATCATATCAGTTCTTGCACTTGAGTCAAATTACAGCATTTTAACTAATATTCCTGGCTTCTTGAAATCAGCTTTTAAGTGCTACCCATAGACATTGAATCATATATACCATGCATCATCCATCATGCATGCATGTAAGAATTCACATTGTCTTACTAAATAAATTTACAAAAAATGTCGGCCAAATTATGCTTTTGAACCTTCTAGTTTGGGCTAAGTTCCATTCTTATATTTTCAATTGTAGTCATTCAACTCATGTTGTTTATTAAGTTTTGCAATTTAAGGACAAAAGATGCCAATCCTCAGGCATTTCAAATGCAACTTCAAATTAGCCAATCAATAATGGTCAAGCTTGTTTGAGACTACTTCTATAAGACCTAAAAGAAGAATGACAACTAAAATCAGTTCTGACAATGTTTGACATGAAAACTTAAAAAGTGTTCTGAGTCATAAAAATTTCTGGAGAAGCATCTACCAAGCACGTGTTCCTTCATAAATTTAATAAAGCGTTTTTTTAAGAAGCACTGCCAAGTACTTTTCTAGGAAGCCCCAAGGGCCCCTAAAAAGGCACCTGAAAAAGAATGCAAGTAAAACACTCTTTTTTGTTGGTGCAAAAACATAGCAAAGTCAACTCCCTCCACTTCGGACAAAAAGAAAGCAACTGATGTTTTGAAGTACAAGTCCTAGTAAATAAACTTGCAGCTATATGCAAAGACGGCCAACTATAGCTTACATGATAAGCTGCACGGATTAAAAAACTGTAAGAAAACTCTTCTTCAATTATGGCTATACGTTGCATGCTTATTGCATGCTTACATATAGAAAAAGAAAACAAAAACTCTACATGATACAACATTATACAACAAATATGCACATTCGACCGCGTCAAATTTTGATGGGAGACCAGACTGCCATTGTCAGGCTCTTAGCTACAAGATTGTTACAAAGAACTCTACATTTGGGCTACAAGCTGCCCTATACAGTCATCAACCTGAAAAATGACGACATATCTTCATTTGGAGACATGAATTTGGGACAATGGCAACAAAATGGCAATAGCCAACCTAACCTAACAAAGGGATAAAACCAACTCTTATTAAACTTTGGATGAACAGCCCGTGTTCAGGATCTAAACATGCATCACAAACCTGCGAGCTGGAAGTTCAGAATCATGTTGTTGGTAGAAGTACCGTGTTACAGTAATCCCAAGATCCTAATTCTCTTCGAGGATCAGAAGGTTGACTTGTAAACCGTGAGCTGGATCACTGCTTGAAAAAATGGACCGAAAGTTCCACAAAATATGTAAAGCAAACGTTTCAGTACATATTATGAGGAGAATAAAAATAAGGAGCATTTCATGTTTATCAGCAAGAACAGGTAGAACACATTCTTTGAAATAGAATTTAAAACACTTATTGAATGGACATGGTTCATTCAATTGATTATATATCTAGACTGAAAAATAAAAGAACTTACATTCCTTAACTTGCAATTAAGGCCCTGACCCGTCCCAGCAAAACAATGCAAGTGGAACATCAGAAGGACCAAAGTGGACCAAAGTGTCACCTTTTAGTTCTTGTAGCTTTTCTGATGTTCCACTTTGGTCCTTCTGATAAGTTCGCAATTCAAGAACACGTCGAAATTTCTTTCCAACTCCCTAATGTTGTAAGCATGTGCTCTTCCCGTATAGGGGTATTTCTGTCTACTCGTGTTATCTACCTTACTACTTGGCTAAATCTCTTCCTATTTCATAAGAGCTCTTCAAAAATTTAGACTCTTGGGTTGAGATTTCGATCAATGGATCATAGTGAGAAAATTTTGATTTAGAGGTGGCAGAAGTGGCAGAAGTGGCTCATCTCGTCATGGCATACTGATTTAACTCTACGTGAGGGGCATGTGCTTACTCCATCATGAAATTGGACTGAAATTTGGACGTGTCAAATTGGATGGAAATTTGAATATGTCCTTGAATTTCAATGAAAATCAAACTACATGGATCAACTTGCCAAAATTGAAACCACATGAACTTAAAGTGATTTTTTATATATATAAATAATTTAAGGTTTTTTCTTATTGTAAATGGTACATGAATGTACTAGTCTTCAAACTTCCATTACGAGGTAGGAATGGTGGTCGCCGTTATGGCAAGTGGGCACAATGGGTGTCCAATATGAAACTGAAAATAATTTTAAAACCACAAGAAGCCAATAAAAAGAAAGGCAAACCAAAAGAGATGTAAGTTATTCGTTCACCTTTTGGAAACGAATGCAAAATGCAAAAATTGATAGGAGAACTTTGGTCAAACGAAATATCCACAGTATCATTCATGATCATGGTTATTATGTTGGGCAAATATAAATTATTTAAATTAATCATTTCACAAGATTGTCAGAATGTGGCGAGTATTGTTCTTCTTTCAACTGCAAGGCCAAACTATCTAACATTGCATATATAAGCAAGCCTTCAGGATGACCCCTATCCTCGACTGTAAATACATGAGGTCTCCCATTAACATGAAGAAGGCTTTGTCCTGGAAATTTTTTTACTTTCTTAAATTTCATAGCTGTCCTTAATGCAGCAACTTTATCCCACCTCTCTGATGCAAATATGTTGGCCATCTCCACAAATGGAACTGCACCCTGGGGATCCAACTCAAATAGACGGCGACATGCATATTCCCCAACATCTACATTATGGTGAATCTTGCAAGCACTAAGCAATGCACCCCATATGCGAGCATCAGGTTTCATCGGCATACTTTTCACAAGCTCCGTTGCTTCTTCCAACCTTCCTTTACGCCCAAGGAGATCCGCCATACAGAAATAGTGGTGTACCCCAGGATTTATTTTGTAAACTTTTTAAATCATGTCAAAGAACTCCATTCCTTTCTCAAGAAGACCTGCATGAGTGCAAGCTTGAAGAATGGCAAGAAAAGTTAAGTGGTTTGGTTTTAAGTCCAAATCCACCATCAGGCAGAAAAGGTCAAGAGCTTCTTTGTAGTTGCCATTCAAAGCAAAGCCTGCGATCATGGTTGTCCAGGAAACAACAGTTCTCACTGGCAAGGCATAGAAGAACTCTTGAGCACTGTTAATATTTCCACATTTTGCATGCATGTCAATTAATGCATTGCAGACTACGATGCTGTCTCTTAAACCGTTAGAAAAGGCATAGTTATGAATCCATTTTCCAAGCTCAAGTGCACCTGTTTGGCAGCAACCTGAAACCAGAAAAAGCACAGTAACCAAATCAGGTTTCTAATCAACTGCTTCCATAGTGTGAAACAATCTTAGTGCCTAATTCAAATCTCCTTTATCAGCATACCCACTGATCATAGTGGTCCATGAAACACAAGTTCTATTTGACATGCCATCAAATAAAAATCTAGAAGAAAGTATATCACCACACCTGGAATACATTGATATAAGGGCATTGACAACAAAAATGTCAGAATCACAGCCCATTTGAATTCAATGACAATGAATCAGCACACCTTGTAGCAATTTATCAGGTTGAATGCATGAAGAAAGGAGGCTCACAATTGTGCTTATATCAGGCCTATGTCCATCACAGAGCATCCATTTGTAAAAATTTAGAGCATCAATAAATTTATCTAAGTTCGCATATCCTGCAATCATTGAATTCCATGAGACAACAGTCCTCGTGCCAATTTCAATCCATTAAAGACAGCCATGGCCGAACTGAAGTCATCGCATTTGGAATAGGCAAGTGTTAGCCATTGAAACATCTCCATCTATCCCAATCTGAATTCCAAATGCATGAATGGCTTTCACCAGTGCCAAATTCTTTGTCTCCAAACTTGCCTGAGTCAACCCCATAACCGTGATGGTATCAGGCAGAATTCGTGCAAACCTTATCTCATGGAACAAACGTAACACTTTACCAAGAAATCCCAATTGCGCAAAACCGATAAGCATCACATTCCAGCAAGCCACGTCTCTCATGGGAATTCTCTCAAACAGAATGTAGGAATCAGCCAACTGATCACACTTGACATACATATCGAGCATTGCTGTTTGCACAAAGATATCTGACCGAAATGGTGATTTTAAAACATTGGTGTGAATAATTTGGGAGAATTTGAGGTTGGAGAGCTTGGCACATGCTTTAGCCAAGAAGGGAAAGGTGAAGTTGTTAGGTTCCAAACCATTTTGTTTCATTTGGAAAAAGAGAAGGAGGGCTTTGTGGGGATGGTTTTGGTTCACAGATTCTCTTATAGCAGAGTTCCATCCAACAACGGTTGAGAATTTTGAAAGAAGGACCATTTATCATTGTCTTCTTTGTGGCTGAAAAGAGAGATACTTTCTCTTCAAATCTAACTTAATGTTGACAACCATCAGTTTTACATATGCCTTGAAACTGTCACGTAAGCATCATCAACTTCGGGGATGCATCCACCTTTATAACAGCACTGTTTGAAACTGCCACATTCTTAAATGTTTTAATAGGGAAGGTCTAATGCTACATTTTGTGATGCAATCACAAGACACCCAAGTATTGGTGTCTTTCTTGCTGCTCCTGGATGAAAGAGAGTACCCTTTAAAGAAGCATGAAAGATGAGTTGATTAATTTCACAGATATTTAACTAATTTAGAAAAGGAGTAGAAGAAAAAAGTAAAAGTTTTTGAAGATAGAAAAGATCCAACCCAATAGCATCACCATGCATGCTTCATTTAAAGAGGGCAAAACCATGAACCAGTTCAAAATTGTATACATGCAACTAAACTGGAAATAGGAAATATATCCAACCAAATTAGGAGACCCACATTACACAATTGAATAACCAATAATGACAAAACAGAACCATTTAGTCATCTGTGCCCCCACCAAAGACACATTGGATCCCGAAGCTTAGAGAAGTGAAACAACTATTATGATAATGCTCATGAATAAGTCCTTATGGAAGTCTCTTGAGATTTCCGGATTCTAAATTTACAGAGGAATCATCAAAGTCAAAAGGGTCCAAAAGTGAAAATAAAACACTGTTAGAAATGCAAAGAAACTGATTGCACAAACCAGAAACGACGAAACCATTTATGGGATTAGGAAGTTCTAAATCCAAATACTTGGGAATTGCTTCATAACAAAAGAGTGAGCACCTTCTTATGCTGTGTCATTAAAGAAATATTCACAAGCATTTTTCATGACATTCATCTCGTGACGGAAATTTATGAATCTTGAACTGCTAATGCAAGTGTTCCACCATTTGCAAACACATCTGATCACTTGTGCACCATGATGCGGACATCTGTGACAAACCTTTTAAGGTTTACCAAAGAAGGAAGAAACGATCAGCCAATCCAACATTATCATTATGGTTGGCGTGAAATCTTAGTTTCCAGATTTCAATAGGAAAACTATTTTTTTTCCAGATTCCAGATTTCACTAGGATTTCTAGATTTTCCAGATTTTACTAAGTTTTAGTTTCCAGTTTTTAGTAGGATTTGATTTAAGTTTCCTAGTTTGTTTGGATTGGTTCCTTTGTGGATTAGGATTCCTTTTTTTTAGTAAGGGATTTTTATCCTATTGTCTCTAGGTTTAGTTTGCTATAAATACTCCCTATGTAGTTCTTGAAATTGAGATTTGAGATAATAAGAAAAGTTTACTTTCTAGAGATTGGAGACTCCTTGGTGTGAAGCCAAACTCTTTTGGTGTGAAGCCAAGGCATCTTTTACCACTTATTTTCTGTTTTTCCATTGTTTTCGCTTCCGCTAAATTACCCAAATACTCAATACACCCATATCCTACATCAAATTTGGCATCAGAACCTGGTTTTCGTTTTCCTTGCGTTCAAACTTTTCGAGTATTTCTTGTTCTTCACACCGTGTGTCAAGTGATGGCTCCGACTAAACCTGGAAAGACAGACGAGCCAGAGACGGACTTTGAACGTCTTATTCAGATGATGGAAAACTTATCAAAGCAAGTGGCAGATTCAGACACTAGATCCAGACTCGTGGAACGTTGCCTTGCAGACTTAGAAGCAGCTAACCAACATGAGGAAGCAAGTGTGAATGGAGAAGAGAGGAATCATGATCGACAACGTCATGATAGAAGGAATGATCAAGACGCAGAGAGACATAATTTTCATCATGGCTATGAGCAAGACCCCGATGAAAGGGTGATGAGATCAGTGAAAGTTGACGCTTCTAATTTTGATGGTGAGCTAAATCCTAAAGCACTCCTCGACTGGTTGGCTACCATGGATAGCTATTTTGAGTGGCATGACATGTCCGAAGCTCGAAGGGTGAGATTTGCTAAGATAAAATTGGTGGGTCAAGCTGGATTGTTTTGGACCAATGTTGAAACACAGCTAGAGAGAGCTGGTGAAGAATCAATCGTCCACTGGGGTGAGATGAAAGAAAGGTTGAAGCAGAAATTGACAATTTAGAGTCTTTCTGAAAAAGTGTATATCTATTCATCAAGAATTGCCCATTATATGGACAGAATACAAGTTAATTAGGAAAGAACACAGGCTGATCTTCAGCCCCTAAAATCAGCTAACCTACCATATATACATTTATCTAATTATAGCCTACAGCTAGTATATCCTAATTAAGGAAAGAATCTGCTGGTATTTAAATATGTAAATCTGTATAATCAGCTGTCAATCTGCTGGCATTAATCATGTAGTTATTTCCTTTGACATCCCCCCTCAAATTGATGTTGGTGAATCGAGAAGCATCAATTTGCCAACGAGGAAATGATGGCGCTGACGTGGCATGGATTTGGTGAAGATATCGGCAATCTGCAGAGTAGTGGAGACATGTGGAAGGGTGATAACCTGATGATCATAGGCTTCTCGGATTGAGTGACACTCAACCTCGATGTGCTTGGTGCGTTCGTGATAGACGGGGTTGGCTGCTATTTGGATGGCACTTGTGTTGTCAGCATGCAGTGGAGTAGGATGAAGTGGACTGAACCCAAGCTCTGTGAGGAGACCACGCAGCCAAATGATCTCGGAGCACGCAGCAGACATGGCTCGATACTCTGCCTCAGTGGATGATTTGGAGACGTGGTCTTGCTTCTTGCATTTCCAAGAGATAAGGGCATCACCAAGAAACAGACACCAGCCAGTAGTAGATCTCCTGGTGTCGGGCAACCGCCCAATCAGAGTCACTATAGGCTTGGAGCTGAAGGGAAGAACCTGTAGGAAAGAACAAGCCACGACTAGGTGTGCCAAGAATATAGCGAATGATGCGGCGAACGGCAGAGAGATGGTGATGCCTTGGGGCTTGCATGAACTTGCTAACAGTGTGAACAGCATAAGAGATGTCTGGTCGGGTGATGGTTAGATAGATAAGACTACCAACCAACTTCCGATAGGTAGTAGGATCCTCAAGAAGCTTCCCGTCGTCACGTCGATATTTCACATTAAGTTCCATGGGGGTGTCAACTGAAGTAGTGTTGGTAAGGCCGACTAACTGAACCAGATCTTGACTGTACTTGTGCTGATGCAAGAAGAGACCGTGAGGTTAATGATGGACCTCTAAACCCAAGATATAAGTGAGCTGACCAAGATCTTTCATGTGGAAAGTAGAATGCAACAAAGTCTGAACTGCAGAGATTGCCTCTAAGTCAGAGCCGGTGATGACGATATCATCCACATAAACAAGGAGGACAATGATACCCATGGATGTCCGTTGTAGAAAAAGAGAGGAGTCATATTGACTATGAGTGAAAGAAAAACCAAGTAAAGTGGAGCGAAACTTTTCAAACCATACTCGCGGGACCTGCTTCAGACCATACAAAGAACGTTTCAGTTTGCAAACATCATTAGGTGAGGAAGTAGGCATACCAGAGGGAAGTTTCAAGTAAACTTTTTCCTTGAGATCACCGTGGAGGAATGCGTTCTTGACATCCATTTGATGTAAGGGCCATGATTGGGATGCAGCAAGGGCGAGTATGGTGCGGACAATGGTCATTTTGGTGAGTGGTGCGAAGGTCTCATCATAGTCGAGACCATATTCTTGTTTGTTGCCAAGTGCCACTAACCGAGCCTTATAATGGTCTATGGACCCATCGGAACGAAGCTTGACAGAAAACACGAACATACTGCCAAGGGGTTTCACGGAGGAGGGACATGGAACAACGTCCCAGGTTTGGTTTTCCTCAAGTGCGAGAAGCTCGGTTTCAATAGCTTTCCGCCAACACTCATGCTTCATGGCCTGTGTATAAGACGAAGGAAGAGAAATAGAAGATAAGGTGGCAGTGAAGGATGAAAGAGGAGAGGAACCAAACCTATCTGGTGGTCTACGAACCCGAGTACTTTGTCTGAGAGGGGAGGTGCATTCTTTGGAGCAGGAGCGACAATCGGGAAGGAGCTGGAGGGTGGGAGGTGCTGGAGGCTAGTGGGAAGTGGCGGAGGAGCGTCGTTGATACACTAAGAGAGGCTTAGAAGGGACTGGTGCTGGAGAAGAGGTATTTAAAACAGGAGTTGCAGAAGAGTTAGTAAACATAGGCAAGGCAAAACAGAAAATGAAGGAGAAACGGGGTCCTGATGTGTGGGAAAAAAATACTGATTTTCTAGAAAGATTACATTTCTAGAAACTTGAATGCGTCGCAAAGTTGGATTATAGCAAAGAAAACCTTTTTGGTGGACTGAATATCCTAGGAAAGTACACTGAATCGATTGAGCCGTGAGATTTGTGCATTCATGTGCAAGAAGATGAACATAACAGACACAACCAAAGGTACGAAGGTTGGAATAAGATGGAGGGTTACCAAATAACTTGGTGAAAGGAGAGTTGTGGTGCAATGTGGGAGAAGGCAACCTGTTCATGAGATGGACAGTAGTGGAGAGAGCTTCACACAAAAAACGAGAGGGCGTAGATGACTCTAACAGGAGAGTGCAAACAACATCAAGAAGGTGACGGTTCTTCCTTTCAGCCACCCTATTTTGTTAAGGTGTTGAAGGGCAAGACCGTTGAGAGATGATGCCGTGAGTCTGTAGGAAGTCCTGAAACAAATGAGACATATACTCACCCCCATTGTCAAAACGAAGGATTTTGATATGGGCCGAAAATTGGGTTTGAATATATGCATGAAAAATCTTAAAAACAGAAAAGACTTCATCTTTAGAATGTAGAAAATATATCCATGTGAAACGGCTATAGTCGTCAATAAAAGTGACAAAGTATTTGTAATTAGCATGAGAAGTGACTGGTGCCATACCCCACACATCACTATGTATCAAATCAAATGGTTAGACTACATGTGGTGTGTGAATAGGAAATGAGAGTCTTACTTTTGCCAAGTTTGCAAGAATTGCAATCAAATTCAACAGCACTAAGAGATGGTGATTCTTTATTCCCAAGAATACCAGATTTCAGTAAATCATGAAGTACATTAGAGTTTGGATGTCCGAGACGTTTATGCCACGCTCGGTAATTAACATGAGTAGAATTACAAGAGACAAAGGGTAAAAAAGAAGACAAAGGAAATTGAAGAGGAAAAAGACGTCCCACTTTAGGCCCCCTCGCGATCATCCTCCCTGACTGTTGATCCTGCACAACACAACCAGATTTAGAGAATTCCACTTTGCAATCATTATCAACCAACTGACCGACAGACACAAGATTGGTGGTAAGACCAGGAGATACAAAGACATCAGTGAGAGAGGAAGAAACATCACCAGTGGCCGTGATAGGTAAATGATTGCCATCAACAGTATGAATTTTGAGATTTCCAAAATATTTGTTTACATTGGTAAGAGAATCAGCATTGTTTGTCATATGATGGGAAGCCCCGGAATCAAAGTACCAAGGAGATGATGTAGAGAAGGGTTTACTTGAGAGTCCTAAAGCTGAAAATGCAGAAATGATCATTTGTTGAATCATGTCAGGGGTCACAGGTTGAACAGGAGCAGGAGCACTTTGTGTCGTGATGCGCACAGAACTACTAGCACTAGAAGAGCCGACGGAGACAGTATATGCGGTCTCTAATTTCTTGGGGGGTCGAGTAGGACATTCCTTGATGATATTGCCATCCTTTTTGCAGTAGTTGCAGAATTTTCGGGGACAATTTGCAACATAATAACCAAATCCCTTGCAACAAAAACACTGAACAGTGCTCATATCCCCGCCTCGTGGCTTACCTTGTCTTGCATAGGCCACAGGAATGATGCACCGCCGTTGTTCCATGGTGGTTTGAGTGAGAAGGCGCTGTTCCTCGCGAAGGAGATCATTGAGGCATGTATCTAAGGAGGGGACAGATTCCCGGTTCATAAGATTGGATCTGGTGCCTTCAAATTCAGTGTCTCGCCATTAGAAATTGATCCTCCGGGTAGTTTCATGGATGATTGAATGAACTAAGACCTTCGGATGGTAAGTCAGCATAAACTATGTCAGTGTATTCAGCCCAAAGATTATTGAATCTAGAGTAAAAATCAGAGATAGAAAGGCTATCCTGTTGGAGAGCGGCCAATTCATGTTCAAGCTAGAACCGACGAGCAGTGTTTCGTTGACTATAGATCTTCTTCAGGTAAGTCCACATCTGAGCTGCAGTTTGAGATGATCGAAGGTTCAAGATGATATTAGGTTCGATATCCTAAAATCCATGTCATAACTTGAGCGTCCTTGACTTCCTTCTTGGCGTGCTAGGTCTTTGTCTTTGTTTTTGTCAGGAGATGGGTTACTTCCATCAGCATGTCCCCACGCTTCCTTACCTTTCATGAAAATCCCGAAGTGAAATGCCCAAGCAGAGTAGTTCTTGCCATTGAAACGAATCAGAGAAACCTCGGACTTATCCGAAGACATGATGTCAAGAGAACTTGATCAAGAATAACTGAGACTAAGGAACTTGGGAGCGAGAGATAATTCAGAGCTATAGCTCTGATACCATGACAATTTAGAGTCTTTCTGAAAAAGTGTATATCTATTCATCAAGAATTTCCCATTATATGGACAGAATACAAGTTAATTAGGAAAGAACACAGGCTGATCTTCAGCCCCTAAAATCAGCTAACCTACCATATATACATTTATCTAATTATAGCCTATAGCTAGTATATCGTAATTAAGGAAAGAATCTGCTGGTATTTAAATCTGTAAATCAGATAATCAGTCAATCTACTGGCATTAATCATGTAGTTATTTCTTTTGACAGAAATATCTACCATTATCCTATCAACAGAGTTTGTTGGAAGAGTGGCAAACTCTTCGTCAAGACAACATGCCAGTTGTTGAATATATTGCAAAATTTGAGGAATTCATGCTGAGATGTGACCTAAGGGAAGATCGAAGGATGACTCTTTCTCGGTTCAGATCAGGACTTCGTCCATAGCTTCAAAGGGAATTAATTCCTCATACGGTGAATACCTTGGATTTTCAGATAGTACAAGAATTAGAGAAGTATTTGAAATCTTCCACCGTAGTCAAGCGAGTTGATCCTCACAAATCTGATTTTCGTGCTGGTACATCTGGGACAAAGCCTAATGCAACGTCTAAGGGTTTCACAACGACAAGTTCAGTTAGAATTGACAAAGGAAAAGGAGCACTAGTGGATACACAAAATGGTGGAACACAAAGATGTTACAAATGCCAAGGGTTTGGACACTTTGCTGTCCAATGCCCAACGAAGGAGACAACAAGAAGTCTGATCACAAACATTGACAAACAAACTGACGATCAAGACTATTTTGAGGAAGATGTTTATGAGCCCCAACAACCTGCTGAAGATTGTGGAAACGACTTTGAAGCCCATCATCCAACATTATCAGTAGTAAGGTGTACTTTGGCTCAACCAAGGAAGGAAACTGAGGATTGGCGTAGAACTTCCATTTTCCACACTTACATCAAGTCTGGTGATAAAGATTGGAAAGTGATAATAGATAATGGCAATTGTATCAATGTTGTATCAACACTTACTGTCTCGCGTCTTGGCTTATCAACCGAAAAACATCCTGAACCATATAGAGTAGCATGGATTGACAATACTTCTTCAATCCCTGTTACCCAGCGATGTCAAGTTCCTATTCAATTTTCATCTTACAAGGATCGTATTTGGTGTGATGTGGTGGCAATGGATGTGGGTCATATTTTCTTCGGAAGGCCATGGATATGATCACAACGTGACCATCTTAGGCCGAGAAAACATATGTTCATTCATCCACAAAGGGAAGAAAGTCACGTTAAAGCCACTTCAACCCAAGATTGTGAATAACCCTACACCAAGCAAGGAGGAAAATAGTCAAGTAAGCAAATCCAAAGCCTTGCACATCATTACTTTAAAAGAATTTATTAAAGAAGTAGAAGATGCTCCCATATATGTTCTAGCCATAAGGGAATCAGGGCGTTTCGCTAATATGGAAGTGCCTTCCACGGTGAGACCGATTTTAGAAGAGTATTAGGATGTGTTCCCCGATGATCTCCCAAATGAACTTCATCCTCTTCGAGACATTCAACATGCGATTGATCTTGTTCCTGGGTCAACATTACCCAATTTACCTCACTATTGAATGAATCCCACAGAACATGCAGAGTTGAAGCGACAAGTTGATGAACTTCTTGCTAAAGGATTTATTCGAGAGAGCCTTAGTCCTTGTGCGGTACCCGCTCTACTTACACCCAAGAAAGATGGCACGTGGAGAATGTGTATAGATAGCCGGGCTATCAACAAGATTACAGTCAAATATCGGTTTCCCATACAAAGGCTCGATAACATGTTGGATATGATGACCGGTGCCACTATCTTTTCCAAGATAGATTTGAAAAGTGGATATCATCGGATACGTGTTCAGCCAGGAGATGAGTGGAAGACAACCTTCAAAATAAAAGACGGCCTATATGAATGGTTAGTCATGCCTTTTGGACTAACCAACGCGCCAAGCACTTTCATGAGAGTTATGACACAAGTTTTGAGGCCATTCATGGGTAAATTCTTGGTTGTTTATTTTGATGATATCTTAATCTATAGCACCTCACAAGAGCAACACCTTAGCCATCTAAAGCAAGTCTGCACGGTTCTTCGAGTAGAGAAGTTGTTTGCTAACCTTAAGAAGTGTTCCTTCATGTCTAGTGAAGTTATCTTCTTGGGATTTGTTGTATCGTCTGAAGGCATGAAAGCTGATCTGGAAAAGGTAAAGGCCATTGTTAGTTGGCCAGAACCAACAAATATCCACGAAGTGCGTAGTTTTCATGGATTGGCCACATTCTATCGTCATTTTATTCGTGGGTTTAGTTCAATCACGGCTCCTCTCACGGATTGCATGAAGAAGGGAGAATTCCACTGGTCTAATGCTGCTGCAAAAGCATTCAAAGAGATTAAGGCTAAAATGGTTGAGGCTCCAGTAATGCGTCTTCCAGATTTCTTAAAGCCTTTTGAGGTAGTTTGTGACACATCAGGGGTAGGGATAGGCGGAGTAATGAGTCAAGAAGGACATCCAGTGGCTTATTTCAGTGAGAAATTGAATGAAGCCAAGCAAAAATATTCTACCTATGACAAAGAGTTTTACGCAGTTGTTCAAGCCTTGAGACTGGAGACATTATTTGTTACCACAAGAATTTGTTTTACTTTCAGATCATGAGGCTCTTCGATATTTGGGTTCACAAAAGAAATTAAATTCCCGCCATGCAAAGTGGGTTGAGTTCCTTCAAGAGTACACGTTTGTGTTGAAACATAAAGCTGGTGTGGAGAATAAACCAGCAGATGCTCTCAGTCGTAAGGTTTCTCTTATAAGTACTATGAGTGTGGAAGTTACCAGATTTAAAAGATTGAAAGAAGACTATCCGATATGTCCAGATTTTGGGAAGGTATATGCGGCACTTTCAGAAGACAAATCCAGAAGTAATGAATTTGTTTTACAAGATGGTTTTCTCTTCAAGGGTAATAAACTTTGCGTTCCCCGCACATCAAGATACGAGACTTTCTGGTTTTGGAGTTGCATGCTGGTGGAGTAGCTGGTCATTTTGGGAGAGACAAAACCATTGCCCTCGTGGAAGACAGATTTTATTGGCCAAGTCTCAAACGTGATGTTGCCAAGATTGTGGAACGATGTCGTACTTGTCAACTTGCGAAACATAAAAGGCAAAATACAGGGTTGTACACTCCATTACCGGTACCCCATGTTCCATGGCAAGATATCAACATGGATTTTGTACTTGGGCTACCTACGACACTGAGGAAGCACGATTCTATCTTTGTGGTAGTGGACCGTTTCTCCAAAATGGCCCATTTCATCCCTTGCTCTAAGACATTCGATGCTTCTAAAGTGGCTAAACTTTTCATGGATGACGTGGTTCATTTGCATGGTGTGCCTAAGACTATAGTATCGGATCATGATGTTAGATTCATGAGTTATTTTTGGAAGACTTTATGGCGCATGATGAGTACTAAACTCCAGTTTTCTTATGCTTATCATCCACAGACAGATGGGTGAACCGGAGTGGTTAACCGAAGTTTGGGCAATTTGTTGCGATGTTTGGTTGGTGACCACATTAAGTCATGGGATTCTGTGTTACCTATTGCGGAGTTTGCTTATAATAATTCAGTCAACAGAACAACTGGGATGAGTCTGTTTGAAGTTGTGTATGGTCATAAACTTAGGGCTCCTATAGACCTCATGCCCATGTCAGCTTCACATAGATCATCTGAGTCTGCCAATGAATTTGCACTCCACATTCATGACTTACATGTTGAGATTATTCAAAGGATTAACAATAGCAATGCCACATATAAAAGGGATGCTGATGTTCATCGCAGATTGAAGGAATTTTCAGTTGGCAATTTTGTTATGGTTCGAATTAAGCCAGAACGATTTCCTCAGGGAATTGCAAAGAAGCTGCAAGCTAGTAGCATGGGACCTTTTAAAGTTTTCAAGCGATTAGGCTCAAATGCCTATATGTTGGAGCTTCCTCCTGAAATGGGGATCAGCCCAATTTTTAATATTGAAGATTTGGTGCCATACAAGGAACCTGATGCCTCTGACAATACTTCTGCTGAGAATTCAAATCCATTTTCTATATCTGATTTTTCTTCTCTAACCCCACTCTTACCGTGCCCTAGGCCTAAAGAAAAGGACATTGTTGAAGATATTTTGGACGATCAGATTGTTTCTACTAGACAAGGTGGATATCATAAGTTCCTAGTCAAGTGGAAGAATAGACCAAATTCAGATAGTACTTGGATTACACAGGAGGACCTACAACGCAATAATCCCGACATTCTTGAGCGTTACTACAGTTTTATCTCGCCAGAGTCGAGCTCTCTTCAGCCCGGGGGAATTGATGCTGACATCTGTGACAAACCTTTTAAGGTTTACCAAAGAAGGAAGAAACGATCAGCCAATCCAACATTATCATTATGGTTGGGGTGAAATCTTAGTTTCCAGATTTCAATAGGAAAACTATTTTTTTTTCCAGATTCCAGATTTCACTAGGATTTCTAGATTTTCCAGATTTTACTAAGTTTTAGTTTCCAGTTTTTAGTAGGATTTGATTTAAGCTTCCTAGTTTGTTTGGATTGGTTCCTTTGTGGATTAGGATTCCTTTTTAGTAAGGGATTTTTATCCTAATGTCTCTAGGTTTAGTTTGCTATAAATACTCCCTATGTAGTTCTTAAAATTGAGATTTGAGATAATAAGAAAAGTTTACTTTCCAGAGATTGGAGACTCCTTGGTGTGAAGCCAAACTCTTTTGGTGTGAAGCCAAGGCATCTTTTACCACTTATTTTCTGTTTTTCCATTGTTTTCGCTTCCGCTAAATTACCCAAATACTTAATACACCCATATCCTACATCACACCACTTCCCCGTCTTCTTTCACACTAGAGAGTAAACGTGAGTGGAGCCAGAATAGTTTGTTCAGGCGGACTAAACCTCCAAACAAAACATTTATTCTCTTTTTTTAATGGAAGGTGATATAATTTTTTTTAGTGGAAGAAACAATTAATTTTACGGCTGGCATAGAACTTGTAGGACTAAGTCTAAGTGATATAAATTAGGACGAGGAGATTCACCAGCCACAGTTGCTTACTCAAGGGTCAGCAAACTACAACTCAAGACCAACCCTCAATTCTATAAATTATACAGGACTAAATTCCATAAACTAATGCCAGAAAGTTATGACTGAATAAAAACCACAAAACCAGCAATCTACCACTTTTCCAACTGCACCAAATTTTTTATATATAAAAAAACGCAGATAATTGATAATAAGAAAAGAAAAACCAAATCAAACACAGAGATTCTCATAAGACAAACGCACCTTTAATCAATAAACCCTAACAATTCATTCCCAAACTAAAACGAGTAATTCGCAATTCAAATGTAAAGTAACAGTTAGAGAAGAATTACCAAAAATCAGCAGCTGAACTTAGGTCCCAACTGAAATTCCCAAATTGGGATTTGAGAGATATAGATGGAGCTGAAAACCTAGAAGAGAACAAAGCAACTATATTAGCACAAAGTAAAACTCAACTCAGAAAAAAAATTACACAGTTCAGAAAACAAAAAAGTTGATGAGATAACCTCGCAATGGGGAGGGAGGGAATCAGACTGCTGTGCTGCGTTCGAAACTTGGATGAGAAGACTGGAAGTGGAGAGAAAGTAGAGGCTGACTGAGAGAGTGATGGTAAGCTGGTCAGGGGCAAAGGACTACGCCGCTGTGCTGTGTTTGAGGTCTGAGAAATTACATTAACACTTTCTAATGTTTTAAATTGTTTTTACAAGATCCTTTCTTGTTAATTTTCTGTTAAAAAATTACTTAAAAGATTTCTCCAAATGACAAATTTAACTTTAAAAATTAGATGTCTAATCTTTGAGGTTATTTTTATCATTCGAAGTAATTTTGTGAAGACATCAGCAATTTTGGACGAAAATTAATGAAAATAATTTTTTGAATACAATTTGAAACCTCATGAGGTACTAGTGTAATATCTGAAACCTTAGGAGTTTTGTGAAAACTGGAAAAATCTTAATAGGTGTCGTGCAAATAAACTATTCATGTTGGCATGTGCTCCTCTACGAACCGTCTAGGTGAAGATCATACACTCGGACTAATTAGATCACCAATGCCATATGTCAAAAAATGGTTGTGTCTTACATTAAAACATTCCTAACCCTCGCCAAATGTCATTCATTGGTTAGCCCTTTGTGATCAGTACCTCCAGTCATACTTAGGCATGGCCAAAGATCGCTTTTTTTATGATTAGGGCATGGCCCGAATAAATATTTTCACTCAGACACTCTGCCCAAATACTCTCTCATCAACCCAAACTTTGTTCTAACTTTGCAATCAAAGAGGGCTTGACCGATACCGCACTCATGCCTCTTGGATGATAAGTTCAATTCTCCTGTGCATAACAATTCCAACAAGAGAAAGAAGTACCTGAAGTTTCCACCTGACCGGGTAGAAACTCTAACTTTGATCTAGTCAAAGTCCTACGTTGTTGACCATACACTTGTATAAACCTAGATTTTTTTGCTTATCGGCATCTTTATTATGCACAAGCTCATTGCTTGTGATGATTTCGGCCCATTGCTTGTGATGATTTCGTCCCATTTCGCATCAAATTCTTCTTTCGTGTTCATACCCCATTTGCATTTTGCACATTTCCAAAAAACATTCTCCAATGTCGGGTTTCGCTGTAAACTTATTCAAGATATGTCATATGCAATATCTATGGAATGTTTTTGGGAGAGTTACAGGAATTGCCTATGACATGGCTGCATCTTGATCAGTGATGATAATTTTGGGTGGCTCACCTGGCATGGCTTTCTTAAATTCCTTGAACAACCATACAAATGAATCCGTGGTTTCACTAGTTATGAATGCACAACCAAACAACAATGTATGCCAATGGTTAATAACACCTAACAAAGGTGCAAAGACCATCCCATAGCGTTCGTGTTAAACGTCGTATCAAATACCACAAATCCCCAAAAAAACCCATAAACTTGTCTTGACTTTGCATCTGCCCAGAAAACATTACCCATCCTTTCTTCCGAATCTACCTCTATCTTGAAATAAAATAATTCATTCTTTTCTTGCTCAACCAAAAAATGCTCCTTCAGCAGCTCTGCATCATCCCCAATCACCTCCTTCATATGTCCCTTGCATAATTATATACATCTCTCTTAACAAACCCAACATTTTCCAATCCCCCTACTTGCATTTCAAGAAGGCTAACCTGTTTATGTACATGGATATTAACTTTGCTCATATGTGTATTATAGACCTTCGTAGACTTTGTTAAGTTAAGGTGAGATCTCAATAGATTAACTTTATCAACTGTGGTCAGGTCATGGTTGTGTACCTCATTGAATCCTACAACAATGTACTTATTCTTGTCTTTTACTTTCAAAATCGCAGGTTTAGCCTTACAACCAGTTCAAGTACAACCTCGATGTCTTCTCTTACGACTAATAGTGCTTGTCAACGAATACCCTTGTTGATAACATAAATATTCTTTCCTTGTTACCTCTCTTGTCAATGTGCACGTTCTCGTTGTAGAACACCGAATGTCGAATTCGGCTTTCGATCTGGCACTGTCTCGAAGAGAGGCTCGTTGAAATAGACATGTCTGTGAAGATGCGGACTACCTGCACCGGATCGTTCCGGTGAGTAGAAGCAGAATAGAAAACGTAGGAAAGTTTCATTTATTAGCCGCTGGCGGTTCTACTTACTTGTGCACATGAAGCCTTCCTTTCGAAATGAAGAGAATGCCTCCGGGGATGTAATGTAGCTGATCACTGACTACTGAAAAAGTACAACTGCGCAAAGAGTTAAAGAAACTTTACAACGTTACAAAGAACTTCGAGACATTATAGCTATCCTTGGGTTGGACGAATTATCCGAAGACGATCGCTTAATCAGAGCAAGAGCACGAAAAATTGAGCATTTCTCTTTTTCGTAGCGTAAGTATTTACGGTTGAGGCACATTAGCATGGCGTACTTCTCCTGTTTTTACGGGGGTTTGAAACCAAACTTCTACTCAGGAGGATAGATGGGAGGTTTAGGTGAGATCCAATGTAGATCCAACTTTCTATTCACTCGTGGGATCTGGTAGTCCGGGAGGGACCACCACAGCTCCTCTCTTCTCGAGAATCCAGACATCCCTTATCAGTATATGGACAATTCTTTTTTTAATTTTTAATCGATTCACAACAATTCTTTCGTTTTTCATATAAATATAAAAAAATACAGATTCGAGCCGTCATTAATCATTTGGAGATAGTATTGCAACACTATACGTATGAATATAGGTTTATCCTTCATCCTTTCAAAACTTTCGATGTAAGGATTCCTTTACTAACACAATGCAGCCAACTCCATTTGTTAGAACAACTTCCATTGAGTCTCTGCACCTATCCTTTTTTATTCTCGGTTTATGAAACCCTTGTTTCTTTTAATAAAACAGGATTTGGCTCAGGATCGCCCATTTTTAATTCCAGGGTTTCTCTGAATTTGAAAGTTCTCACTTGGTAGGTTTCCATACCAAGGCTCAATCCAATTAAGTCAAGAACTCAACGGAACCTACCCCCTCAAATCAGCGGCATACATATTATAGAAATTGAACACATCCTTACAGTAATCAAATTCAAGTCCCAATTTTGGTTTGAAGTCCGAACTTACTTCCAGTATCACCTGTCCTTCACACTCCATTTCACAATTCTTACAATTTAACCCTGAATATCACATCACCACCATCATATCAACATTGGCACATGCTTTCAAAGAGTTTTAAAATATATGTATTAACTAACATATGACATGAAAATGATTGTCTGGTGAAACATTAAAAACCTACATACAAACTAATGTAACACATGTTGATGCCCAATACTAAAATTGACAAATACAATATATCACTTACCTCGTAAGTGATTTCCAACTTCAAAATTTCAAAAAATATGAAAATGTAGCCCTTTTAGATCTAGACGTTAACCCCAAAAACTTTTCACATCTTCCTCAACCTGTTTCGACCGTGCTCAAGGATTTCAAAACCAATAAAACAGAACCACAACAGTACGATCGCCAGTTTCCAACTCAACTCTAGTTTCGACGTTGCTCAAGGATTGACAAATGTTCTTACTAGAAATACCAAACCACAAAGATGAAAATATAAAATCCAAGATTGCTTTGTTTAGCTTGAATGAGAAAGCCAGAAAAATGAGGGTATCGTTTATGTGTTCTTCCTCAAAACGAATAAGGATTAACAGGGGCACTCTCTCTTCAATGTTAGTGTTCTTCCTCAATCAAAGCTAATAAAAAAATTGGCCTCCTAATTCAACAAAGCGAACAACTGTTTTGGATGGGACATTTTGGAGGGAGGAAAGAGGCCTTGTTCTAATACAACACTTTCACTTACAATTGCTTTTCACACAACCGTTAGATTAGATCCAATGGTGTTCTCATGTAATGTTCTCATATGGGTGTTCTCACTAGATCATTTCCCTTTAGTTATATACCCATTCTTAGCAATAGTGACATAGATAAACCATGCACTATTTAATTTCTATAAACAAACCCAAAAAAAATCCAAAAAAACGATAGCTAACCCTATTGAATTTAATTTTGATTATTAAATTACTTTGATACCCTATTGAGTATTTTGGTTTTTTTTTTAAATGAAGTTTTGGGGTTAGGCTTGTTTTAAGAAATCAATAGCAGTTTTGCAATTTATAGAAAGTTCAAAGCCTCTTTGTTATGTTATAAATGTGTTTTGAGTATGTTTCTAAAGTCTATTTCATATAGGGTATTTTTATAATTTGGACTTCTAAGTATAATAGTGAATCTCCCATAAAAATACTGATTGTCAATTGAAAAAGAAGAAGCAAATAATATGCAAAAACCAAAGTATTGCATTTTGAACCAATAATATGCAGAAAAACAAATTCATTGATAAGCCACAAAATGTGTAATTTGGTCATTTCTTATCCAGAAGCATTTTGGGACCACAAGTGGTATGGCTACATAGGTCGTACTGAGATGAGTCCGTAGACACGTAGTGGACTCAAATCGGAGTTGTAACGAGAGAGTTACGATCAAATGAAACTCAGTGGCACAATCGTAATTAATTCAAAAAGGGAATTTTAATAAAAGTCAGAAATGCCCTCATTTCTCTCTCTCTCCTCCCGCTTGTCTCTCTCTCTCTCGCGCGACGACTAGAACAACTGCCACGCTTTTGGCCGGCCGTGCTCTCTCCCGCCACCAAAGTTGATGGGGCCGGTACTAAATGACCAGCCGCCCCTATTCTAACCCCAATTAGGCCCCACACCGCCGTGATTTCGCGGAAAAATGAAGAGAACGCCTTGCTTCACTGAAACTCGCCACCTTCAATCTCGTCATCCGCCGCCATTTTTGACGATCCAGGTATGGAAATCTATCATTTCCTCATGATCTAGTTGATGGATGGCTAGGATTTCATTAATTTTGAGCTTAGATTATCTGATTTTCGAATTAGGGTTCGGCCGGTTTTGAGTTAGCGATTTCGACCACTTCCGGTCAGTTTTTGGGGTATGCCCAAGAACAAAAGTGACTCCAAATAGGTTGTTACACCTAGGGTAGGAGTCTTGAGAGTGATTTTGGGTTTTTCCGGCGATGGGTTATTGCTTTGGACACCCACATGATGCCGGTGCGTGTGGCGGCGCGTGGGCACTTTGTAGAAAAGGGGCAGTTCGTCCCGATGTGATCCTTAGGTCCTCACGAGTGCATAGGTGTGCTCGGACTTCAATTTGAATACCGTTAGAGTCCCGAACGGATATCGCATATTGCGCATTATTCGGGTTCACTAGGTTTGGACCGTTGGATGGTCCTGAATTTATTATATGTAAATCTAGACATCATTGGAATCGTGTAGGATTCGACGGATCGTAAAACGGAGTCCCAGATTCTCCGAAAATGCCAACCCCAGGGTTAGGGTTTTAGTCACCGTTCGATTCGACCGTCTGATCCGGACCAAACTTGCAGGACGTGTGTACTAGACCTAGTATAACTTGTAGGAACTTTCATATCAGAATTTTGGAGGTCGTGAACCCCGCGGGCCCGTTTGACCAAGGTTGGGTAGTTTGACCCTGGGTTGATCGTGAGAGTTCTTAGGTAGTGTTACCTTCCTAGGAAGATTAAAATGATCATAGTGACAGGCCTTGATTGTATGTTGGTTATGTGGGATTAGGATATTAGTTATGGTTCGAAATTGGGGAATTATCGGATGCTATACCGGGGTTGAGGTTTATACAATAGTAGATTTAATTTATATTTATATATATTGGCAAGGGTATAAAAAGAGTGTAGATTGTCAGTTTGAAGTGCTATACGCACTACCCTATGTACCTTCCCGGATATTGACTACCCTGTGTAAGCACCGTCCTGTGATTGTGAGGTCACACGTGTCGTAGGAGTAGCCGGCGTGTTGATGCACTCCCATACGTGGCGTTGGTATATCCGCGATGGGGAGATATGTGATATTGTGTTGAGGTTGCACGTGTCGTAGGAGTAGCCGGCGTGTTGACAGACCCCATACGTGGCGTTGGTATATCCGGCATATGGGGAGATATGTGATATTGTGTTGAGGTCGCACGTGTCGTAGGAGTAGCTGGCGTGTTGACAGACCCCATACGCAGACCCCATATGTGGCGTTGGTATATCCGGCATATGGGGAGATATGTGATATTATGTTGAGGTCGCATGTGTCGTAGGAGCAGTTGGCGTGTTGACAGATCCCATACGTGGCTTTGGTATATCCGGCATATGGGGAGATATGTGATATTGTGTTGAGGTCGCACGTGTCTTTGGAGTAGCTGGCATGTTGACAGACCTCATACGTGGCGTTGGTAGATCCGGCGTATGCGGAGATATGTGAGATTGTGATTGGTGAATTGTGATTTAAAGTTTAAAAAAAAGGTTTTAGGAAAAGAACTACGTGTGGCTTGATCCCTTAGTAAGGGTACGTAGGCAGCCTAGGATAGCGCCTCAGCCGCGGGCTAAACTTCACTTAGGTGGTTTTATTGAGTATGATGCGGACTTTGTCGTTGGTCTTGCTACTCGAGTGAGAACGAGATGTGTTTGTGTTAGGAGGTTAAAACCTCATATGTTGGATTTTTTTTTGGGAAGTTAATTTTAGTTATGTGAAGGTCGGAGGCCAATTGTTTGAATTGCATGAAATTATATTGTGCTTGTTGCCAATTTGTGTTATTAAATTGCGTTTTATGCAGGTTGGAATTTTGGGAAATGTTTAATTTACAGGGAAGACTCTGCTGAATTTTCGGGAGAAAATCTCGAGCCCTTAGTCCTCTTTGGCAAAAGAGGACATAGTTTTAGTAGGTGGGCCCGACATCGGGGTGATGTCGGGAATTCCACAGATTAAATCACGGGTTATGAGAAATTCGGGGTGGGTCCTGTCAAGTAAATAGAAACTTAATGTTATAGTTTTGTTGTGTTTTGTATAATGCTATCGTAACCTGTTACAACGTTTTTAACACACTGCACTTAGGGATGTCGCCGATCTTGGAGGAATGGTTTTAGAAAATCGGTAATTTCCCAAAAATCATCACTCTGTCACCTTTTTAATTTCAAAGTGCTAGAGCTTTTTTATGTGAAATTTTCACTTATCTAAACTATTTGCTAGAGATGACCTTTTCGAAAGATTATTTTTTAAAGAATTAAAGAATTTGTCACAAAATACACACTTACTAATTGTGATTTATATATTTTGATATCCATAATTTTATAGGTATGAGTCACGGTTTATCAAAGAAATTGTGGAAAAGATTGGAAATAAATTGGATCTCAGAGCATTAAACATTGCTCCCTATGCAGTGGGAATAGATAAGCGTGTGCAAGGCCTAAACAGATGGTTGGAAGATGGATCAAATGATGTTGGTGTAGCTGTGATCTATGGGATGGGTGGAATTGGCAAGACTACCATTTCCAAATCTGCTTATAACCTAAACTTAGATAGATTTCAAGCTAGCAGCTTTCTTGCAGATGTTAGAGAAACTTCAGAACAACCAAATGGTTTGGTTCGCTTGCAAAGAAAACTTCTTTTGATATCCAAAAGGGGAAAACAAAGAAAGTATATAACATGGATGAAGGAGTAATCAAGATCAAGCATGCTGTATGTTGCAAAAGAGTTCTTATTGTTCTTGATGATGTTGACCATTGGGACCAATTCAGTGCAGTTATTGGAATGCAAGAATGGTTTCATCCAGGAAGTAAAATTATCATAACTAGACAGGAATATTTGCTAAAGGCTCATGAAGTTAGTGCAATGTTTAAGGTTCAAGAACTGAATGAGTATGAATCACTTGAGCTTTTCAGTTGGCATGCCTTCGGACAAGCCCATCCTGTTGAAGGTTACATGGAGCTTTCAAGACCTGTACGTAGTACAATACAACACTGTGGAGGGCTTCCATTAGCTCTTCAAGTTTTGGGATCTTCTCTATCTGGAAAGAATGTAGACGTATGGCAAAGCGCAATAGAGAAGCTAGACATGATTCCTCATGGAAAAATTCAAAAATTTCTTAGAATAAGCTTTGATTCTCTTGAAGATGATCATGACAAACATTTATTCCTTCATATTGCATGTTTCTTCATAGGAAAAGAGAAGGATTTTACAATTGCAGTATTAGACAACTGTGATTTTTACACAAGGATTGGAATTCAAAATCTAGTTGATAGATGCCTTCTGAAAATTAATGGAGAAAACAAGTTGGTCATGCATAAAGTACTTAGAGACATGGGGAGGGGAATTGTTCGCGATGAATCACCTCTGGACCCTGGAAAATGCAGTAGAGTGTGGTCTAAAGATTCATCTAATATTATGAGAAAATTAACCGTAAGAAGCACGCTCTTCATACGTATGTCTGTACTGTAAATGTGTACAACTTACTTAACCATTTGTTCTGATTTGTTAGCAGGGTACAGAAACTATTACGGCTTTCAAGCTCCACATTCCTATGTTCATAGAAGACGAGCCTTCAAAGACAATTTGTAGTGGAAGTAACAAAAAGAGATGCCACGTTGCAGATTATGATAGTAACAAAAAGAGACGTCGGCTTGGTTTCTTCTCCTGGCAATCAATTAACTTTTCCTCAACAAGTTCAGTTGTATTAAATGACATGGACTTTAAAACAGAGGCATTTAGAAGAATGCACAATCTTGAAATTCTCCTGCTCAGTAATGTTAATATCAGTGGAGGCTATGAAGATTTTCCAAAACATTTAATATGGTTATCTTGGCGTGGATTCCCTTTAAAATCAATCCCAGCCAATTTTTATTTGGAAAATCTAGTTGCTCTTGAGTTGCAAAATAGCAGGCTGGAACATGTTTGAAAGGGAACCAAGGTATGATACTAATCTCTCTCTTTCTCTCTCAACAAAAACACACACACAGACACAGAAGTTTAGGGATTGTTTACGTATTCTTAGAAACTAATTACTGCTCTTTGGAACAGTTGCTTCCAAGACTGAAAATCCTTAATCTCAGTCATTCACATAGCCTTATGACAACCCCCGACTTGTCAGGACTGTCTAACCTTGAGAGATTAAATCTTAATGGTTGCATAAATTTGGTTGAGATTGGTGAATCCATTGGAAACCTAGAGAAACTAGTGTTCTTGAATCTGAAGGACTGCAAAAATCTCATTAAGCTTCCGACAAGTATTAGCATGTTGACATCTCTTCAGGAACTTATTCTTTCTGGTTGCTCAAAGCTGGTGCTTCATGCCAACACAACTGCCACCTCTACCGCTACTGATATGAAGAAACTCGTTCTGTTATTGACTACTTCATGGCAATTAATGTGGCAATCAATCTGGTCGTGGTGGTCGTGGGTGTTACCAAGAAAAGTTCCTGAAAGCCATTTCTCATTGGGAAATTTACCACATTTCTTAGGACGCTTAAGTCCGGCTTACTGCAATCATCGAAGTTCCCACCGATCTTTGTATCCTATCCTCGTTGCAGTAATTGAATCTAAGCGGAAATCCAATTCTGAACCTTCCAGAAAATATGAACGGTCTTATTATGCTCCAGAATCTTCATGTTAGATAACTGCAAAGAACTGCAAACGCTTCCCGATCTCCCACCAAATTTAAAGAGCTTGCAGGCAAGTTTTTGTACATCGTTGAAAAGAGTAACAAATGTTCCAAACAAGTTCAGATCATTGGAATTAATGTTTTACCAATGTATGATGTTAGTCGAAGTTAAGAGCTCGTTTAACATAAATCTGTTGAGAAGCATTGACATAGAAATGATCCAAGAGATGGGGCTGTTCAATTTAGAGTCCATTGAAAGTGCTGAGGTGGAAATGATCAACTACTCGGCAAATACAACCCAGAAGGGTCCCCTTCAGGTTCTCTCTCTCTCTCTCTCTCTCTCTCTCTCACTTATAATTATAATAATGAGTATGATTTCTGTAGCCTGTAATCGTTGAACCATATGATCTCCATGATACAGGGGCTCTATGAGTGTGGCATATTTAGCATTTTCCTTCATGGAAGCAAGATTCCAGATTGGTTCAGCTACAGGAGCATGGGCAACTCATTGTTGTCTATTATCATACCTTCACATCTTAACCGGAAGATTCGAGGCTTAAATGCATGTGTTGTGTATGCTCGGCATCCAGATAGGGGTCTTGGGCTTCAAAGCCAACACTTTGTTAAAGTCAGTAATGAGACTAAGGGTCTTAAGTGGACCTATTCCGCAGTCACAATAGGTTGTCCAGAAGAGAATGAAGATATGCTATGGCTGAGCCATTGGTTGTTTGGCAACAATGAATTGGAAGGCGGTGAAGAAGTACGTGTTTTGGTGGATATGGAGTATGGTTTCTCGAGAAAGGAGTTTGGAATCCAGCTTGTGTATGAGCAGGAAAATAAGGGTAAGAGTGTGCTATCAAATAGTGATCAAGATATAACAATCCAACAGGAAGCATCTCCTTGGAGGCTGAATGTGCTTGGTGAAGATGTGTCTGTGTTTGCTTCAAAGTATCAACTGTAGACGGGCAAATACTTTCTTTGTAATTATAAGGACCAATTTCAATTCAGATTGAGCTCAGAGAACCCAGCTCATCTTGATTTTCAATAGGAGCCTAAGGCCTCCATCAATTTTTGTTTAGGCTGGACGATGATTCGATTTGTTCTAAATATGAATTTTTGCATTGATCTTTATGTCATTGGCGGTTTGCAAACTATTAATTAGGGACTGGGGAAGAACAGAAGCAGCATCTCCCTATACCCCGCAGGGGAAAACATTTCATATTGTGTATGAAAGACGGATAGGTATGACGAGCTGCACCATAAGTTGGGACTGCGTTTTTTTTCTTTTATTTGAACAATTTTTTAAGTTATTATTATGTAAGGTGTTGCAAAGACGGATAGGTATGAGCTGCACCATAAATGTACTGCAACTTTTCTTGGGCACTGAACTATGCATGTGCGCTTATCCACGAAGATATTCGTGTTTCGATGCCGGCTCAAGAAATGCCCATGAAACAATTCTCTAAGGTCCTGTTTGGTTCACAGAATAGATATGAGGGGAAATCATTTTCCATGTCATTTCCCAAGGAATGAGAACGAAAGATTCCTTTTCCAAGTTTGGTAATGTCGGGAAAGTAACCGGGAGATTTCACTTTGTTTCCTTTCCCATGTTTGTTTTGAGTAGGGATGGAAAACAAAGTTTGTATAATTTTCCAATTATACCCATATTAAATCAAATAAAAAAAGAATGCATTTAATGATACGTTGTAATTATAAATTGTTCATAGGAACAAAATAGTCATGAAAATTGTGCATTGAATGTGGGCTTTGCTAAAATATGAAAACTATGAGAGAATATTTGTTTGTGGGAATTTTCTGTGTATTCTTCTCCTTGTAGGAGGTCATATTTATAATACAACGAAACCTGAATGGGCAAGTAAATAATAAATTCCTAAATCTATTTACAGTAGGAAATCATGAATTAAAGTAAATCAATTACAATTATAATATGAATTCTTGGTGTGTAAGGAAAGTAAGTCAATATACACAAGTCACGCCAACACTCTCCCTCACGTTGGTGCATAGATGTCGCCAATGCCCAACTGATCCAGTGAATTGTGGAATGCTTTACTGAAAATCGCCTTTGTCAAAATATCCGCCAATTGATCCTCGGATTTCACAAATGGAAACTGAAACACTTTAGCCTCAAGCTTTTGTTTGAAGAAGTGTCGATCCACCTCAACATGTTTAGTACGATCATGGTGAACCGGATTCTGTGCAATGGCTATAGCAGCCTTGTTGTCACAAAAGAGATTCATTATGGATGTAGGTTTATACCCAAGTTCAGTAAGCAACTTTCTTAACCAAAGAAGTTCACAAATCCCTTTAGTCATGCCTCTGAACTCAGGCTTCTATACTAGATAAAGTTACTACATTCTGTTTCTTACTCCTCCATGTCACCAAATTACCTCCCATGAATGTGAAGTAACCCGATGTGGATTTTCTATCTGTTACATTACCTGCCCAATCTGCATACAAATAACCATTAATATTTAGATGACCATGCTTTGAGAACATAAGTCCTTTTCCAGGTGCAGACTTCAAATATCTAAGGATCCGAAGAACTGCATTCATGTGGTCTTCACTTGGAGAGTGCATAAATTGACTAACAACGCTCACCGCATAAGCAATGTCTGGTCGAGTATGTGACAAATAGATCAATCTTCCCACTAACCTTTGGTATCTTTCTTTGTTAGTTGGAACTTGATTCAGATATTCTCCAAGATGATGATTCTGAATAATAGGAGTGTCCGCAGGTTTGCAATCTAGCATTCCTGTGTCTGTCAACAAGTCCAAGACATATTTCCTTTGAGAGAGAAATATGCCTTGCTGCAATCGAGCCACCTCAATTCCCAAGAAATACTTGAGTCCACCTAGATCCTTCATCTCAAATTCCGTAGCCAAATAGTCTTGTAACTGTGATATTTCCTATTTATCATTCCTAGTAATAATCATATCATCAACATAGATTATTAATGTTGTTACCTTCCCTTTCCGATGTTTCAAGAACAGAGTATGATCTGAGTTGCACTATTTGAAACCATTGTTCTTCATTGCCATGGTGAACCGTCCAAACTATGCACGTGGTGACTGTTTCAATCCATACAATGCTTTTCGTAACCTGCAAACTGTTCCAGTCTGAGTAGTATTATATCCAGGAGGGATGTCCATGTACACCTCCTCCATGAGTTCGCCATGTAGAAAAGCATTCTTTACATCAAACTGGTGTAGTGGCCAATCCAAATTAGCTGCAAGGGACAATAAGACTCTGACGGTGTTTAACTTTGCAACTTGAACAAATGTTTCTTCATAGTCTATACCATAGGTCTGTGTGTACCCTTTTGCAACAAGTCTTGCCTTGTATTGCTCGATAGATCCATCTGCATTGTGTTTTATGGTAAATACTCATCTACATTCGATAGTCTTTTTTTCTCGTGGTATAGTCTCCAATGTCCAAGTCTGATTTTTCTCAAGAGCTTTCATCTCCTCTTTTATAGCTTGGACCCATTTAGGATCTTTCAATGCTTCAAAGATCTTGGTTGGAATATGGATAGCAGACAATTGGTGCACAAAAGCCATGAGTGGTTCTGACAGCTTCTCAATGGATACATGATTTGCAATTGGATACTTGAATGTCTTGCCAATATCAGGTGAATAACGGTTTGGTGGCTTCCCACGATTTTGCATGAAAGGTAATTGAAATCCAATAGTTTTATCCTCTAAATGCACAAGTCTAGTAGGAGTAATTACCTCAAGGATATTCTCAAGAGATTTGTCTGTTGGTACTGTTGAGTTAGAATGAGGGTCTTCATCTTGTTGTTCTGTATTGTCTGTAGGTGTGAGACTCGGATAAGAAATATCTTCACATGGATTAGGTGGGTCAGGCAATTGATCGCTATGAATGGGCGATTGATCGCTTTTCGGCAGAGAGTAATCTCGGGACGATCAATCATTTCTGTACATAGGAGAATTTCTTCGTTTTCTAAGTTGCTCCAATTCTGCTCTTCACTTCGTATCTCCCTCTGAAGCGTAGAATTGGATAATGGGTCATGGAAGAACAGTTCAGATTCCAGAAAGGTCACATCCAAAGTGACATAGGTATGTTGGGTAGGAGGGTCATAACAGCGGTAGCCTTTCTGATGAGTGGCATAACCCACAAAAATACAACGCAGCGCACAGGGATCAAGTTTGCTACATTGATTTTTGTGGAGATGAACGAAAGCCACACATCCAAAGTCACCCCAACAGGCTCATTTTCCCAAACTTTCCCATGATGAAGGAAAAAAAAACTCAAGTTAAGAGGAGGGCTTCACTTTCCCCCCTACTTTCCCATGTGCCAGACAACCATTTCCCATGCCTGGACTTACCAAACATGGGAAAGCAATTGAATTCCCATTCCCATGAACCAAACGGGGCCTAACAGCATTCACGTTGGAATCCCATGGCATTTTGGCAGTGTATGTTTGAGAAAATGCTTCTACCCCTTCCTAACTTTAACAAAAAAAAATTGAACATTTGACTGAAAAAAACATTAGCAGTAAACCAAAAGGAGAAAATTAAAAGCAAACCACAAGTACCAATTGTGACTTTTGGCCTTCTTTCTTAGCATTAAACTTTCTTCTTCAGCTTCTCTATTAGCATCTCCCGCCTCCTCTTCTTCAACTTTCAAGACCTTTTTGCTTTCGAGCAAATGCTCAGCCATACGGCTTTTTGAGTTCTACACCCTTTCAGATTCTTGGAGACAGAGAGAGCACAAGGTTTCAATCCAATTGAAATTTGAGCATGGCGGAGACAGAGAGCAACTATGATTATCAACTAGAGGTGGAGAATGCACAACATTTAATTTGAGAGAATGGTCCTCATTAGCCTTGACTTGAAACTTTCATGGAGATAAGTCATCAACATTGACTTTGACTCCACTTGGCTTTAGTTACGTTCCATCTTTCGTAGAGCATTTCCAGCAGTTAAGGCTGGACTCGGGCTGGGGGGTTGGTTTGGGCCAAAAAGTGGTTTCCAGAACAAAAGCAAGCCAGCAGAGGTGGGGCCACGGGGCTGGCCTAAGGTGGAGTTCAGCCAGAGTGGGTGATGTCATTGCTAACGCAAGTGAGTCAACCCTTGCGCTTTGAATTTTTTACGGTTGGCACGCCGCTAACGTTAAAAAAATTGCACGCCGTACTCTGATGAGCGCCAACGGCTCTCGCCCACGTGATGCTACCGGGCTCTTCGATCAACTTTTTCTAACAATCCAACGGCAGCCAATTTTTGTGCAATAAAAATGAAAAAAAATCGAAATTTTTTTAAAAAAATACCAAAAAATTACTGGTTTTTTTTTTTAAATACCAACCAATACTCTTCACTTTTAACACCAAATCCTCATACATTTTCTTCTCCTTCTACTGTTATTCATTTTCTACTCAATATTTTTTTCACTTTCTACTCAATATTTTTTTCACTTTCATACCTCCCACACCAAATCTTCTCTACATTTTCATTTCTCATATTTTAGATTTCATTCTCCATTCTCAAATGTCAGACATGGAAGAGGTTTTGGAGAGGCAAGAGCGAGAAACTAGAGAAAGAAGGCGTAGACGAGCTGCAGGCAAAAGGGCATAGAGAGAACTAGATCAGCAAATTGTCATAGCAGTGGCTTTGCTTAATGATGAAAACCAGAGCCGCCGTGGTTCACGAGAAGGCTGTTCCTTGAATGTGGATATAAATAGACATTCTCGGGGTAAGAATCTTATGGAAGATTATTTTATCCCAAATTCCCTGTACTCTGATGTTCATTTTCGAGCTCGATATAGAATGCAACCTCATTTGTTCAATAAAGTCATGCATGATATTTGCAATTATGATGAATACTTTGTTCAAACGAAAAATGCTGCTGGAAATTTGGGACTTCTTCCTAAGCAAAAGTTCACAGCTGTAATACGAATGTTGGCAAATAGGTCATCTGCTGATTAGGTGGATGAGATTGCCCGGATGGGGAAGTCCACTGCTTTGGAGAGCTTGATGAGATTTTGTGATGCAGTGGAAACTCTGTACACCAAAGACTACCTGCGCAGACCTATGCCCGGGACCCTGCAACGGCTTCTATAAAAAGCTGAAGCTTGAGGATTTCCTGGCATGATTGGTAGCATCGACTACATGCACTGGCAATGGAAGAATTGTCCAATTGCTTGGCAAGGGGATTATGGAAATAGGAAAGGGCAGAAAAGTATCATCCTTGAAGCTGTTGCTGGATTCGATACATGGGTTTGGCAGGCCTTTTTTGGAGTTGTCGGATCTCAAAATGACTTGAACGTCCCGGGTCAATCCTTGGTGTTCAATGATGTTTTGAGAGGTGAAGCACCGAATATCACCTATGAAATCAACAATATCATCTACCAGAATGGGTATTATCTAGTTGACGGCATCTACCCGAGGTGGACCACATTTGTGAAATCGCTTCCACATCCCCAATCCCAAAAGCAAAAAGTATTTGTTGCCTATCAAGAGGGTTACAGAAAAGATATGAAGAGGTGCTTTGGTATCCTCCAAGCCCGTTGGGCTATTATTAGGGGTGCGGCGCATCTATTTGACGAGGAGGTACTTAGGAGCATAATGATGACATGCATCATCCTCGATAACATGATTGTGGAGGATGAGTATGATTACGATGTTGATGAAGTGTATGACCCAGATCCCATGAACACGGCCTTGACATGAATTTATGAGAAACCCATTAGGCCAAATGGATAACCAGTGCAGCATGAACCGTTGGTTAGGGATGGTAGTTTCATGCCCCGTATGATTGATCACTACACGGAGATGCAATCGTCGTATTTTTATGAACGACGTCAAGTTGACTTGATGGAGCATTTATGGGTGGTGAAAGGCAATAAAGGTGAATGAAGTGAAGTGAAGATGTTCTTTTTATTTATTATGTTTATGTTGTATTTTTAGTTATGCTTTGTTTTTTTAATGCTTTGGTTGTTGTTTGCTTTTTATGTATGGAATGTTTTGAATAAAAAGGTATTTTATTAAATGTTTTCTTTTTTTAAAAATAAATTTATCTGAATTTTGAATTTTGAAATTTATCTGAATTTTGAAACTGAAAATTTTATCCGATTATGAGATATGAATAGTATTGACACGTAGGAACTCAAAAATCCTATATGAAAATATTATCCAAATGAATTGTTTATGTAAAAAAAGTTGTAAAAAAACAAAAAAATAAATAGTATTTGCATGGCAAAGGACAACTGCTGGAAACACACATTGCTTTTTTGAAAGGGCAACCACTATTCATGTGAATAGTAGCTGCCCTGGTCCTCCTCTTGCCATGGCAAGGAGAAAACTGCTGAAAGTGCTCTTATATCTTTATCTGTTTCACATTTGTCTATAAATTAATATTTGTTTTGGATCAAAATGAAACTCACATGACTTCTAGTCCACTGGCTGTTGTTTTTCATTTATAACATTTATATTCTTAGTATATTAATCTGTCATACACATTATTTAACTATTCATCAAGTACTTGACCACTTTTTCCATTAGCTAGTTTTCACTCCATGAATCATTTAGTCAATTTGCTTGAACATGTATATTTCCATTTGCATCACAAGTGAGCATGCTATAGTCCATTTATTACGAAATATATATTATCTGTATTCTTGAATGACCATATTTTTCATCCCCGCAATTTAGTCTAACTTTTAGTTTTGCCCTTAAATTTTCAAGTAGTTAATGGTGAAGAATATAAAGTCCCACATCGGAAACTTGACTAAATAAATTATTACTTATAATAAGTGGTTCCGTTCATAATAACACCAAAGTAATGCCTTTTGTAATAAAATCTCACATCTACTGAACTTTGTACGTGGTTAAGTTATCGATATTGCTAGTAGTGTCCGTGTATTTGGAATTTAGCAGTGGACCGGTGTTCAATTCATATGGAGGAAGCTTCGTCCTCAATACATCTCTCGCATCTCAGTGTGAAAATCGAGATCATAAATATGTTCAGTGGCTGGTGGGGCAATAGACATTGACTTTGTTACTCTATCACTTTGGTCACTACCTTTGTGACTTTGTCATGCGTTCCTGTTTTTCTTATCTTTATTCTGTTCTCTTTTATAGAGCAAGATTTTATTTCTCAAACACAAACACAAGCTGAACATACAAATGGCTGCTACCAGCACGCAGCAGGATCCGTCCTCTCACCGGTGCACTTATGATGCATTCTTAAGCTTCAGGGGTACAGATACACGCAAGGGATTTACTGATCACCTCTACGGGCTTTGGAGGTGGCAGGGATCCACACTTTCACAGATGATGACGAAATCGAGAGAGGAGCAAATATTTCAGCAGAGCTTCAAAAAGCAATACAAGAGTCTCGAGTATCTATCATTGTCTTCTCCAAGGACTATGCTTCCTCGAGATGGTGCGTGGATGAACTAGTGACGATCATGGACCGTAGAGAAACTAATGAGCACATGGTTATGCCGATTTTCTATGATGTGGATCCATCCCATGCCGATTTTAGGAGATCGGTACTTTTTCATTCCCAAAATGGTGGTTTTAACTCTCTCTTGGATGGTTTTTAAAGTAGATTATATTGAAGCTTTTTCTTTAATCTCATGTAGTTGTTAGATGGCAGCACTTCTGTTTTGAAAGTTCATTTGCTTAATATGATTCATTTCAACCTATGATATATATCAATTCTCATCTATAAAATAAAAATAAAAATAATAAAGAAATAAGTTTCTTTTTGTTGAAAAGAAATAACTTTTTGTGCCTTGTGTATTTTGATATCAATATTTTATAGGTACGAGTTGCAGTTTATCCAAGATATAGTTGAAGTTATTGGAAATAAACTGGATCACACATGGAATAGGAGATTAAGAGTCGATCCCTATGTAGTTGGAATAGATTATCGTGTGAAAGGCCTAAACATGTGGTTAGAAGATGGATCAAGTGATGTTGGAGTAGCTGTAGTCTATGGGATGAGTGGAATTGGCAAGACCACCATTGCCAAGACTGCTTATAACCAGAACTTCTATAAATTTCAAGGTAGCAGCTTTCTTGCAGATATTAGAGCAACTTCAAAACTTCCCAATGGTTTGGTTCACTTGCAAAGGAACCTTCTTTCAGATCTCCAAAAGGGGAAAGCAAAGAAAATATACAGCTTGGATGAAGGAATAACAAAGATCAAACGGGGGATACGTTGCAAAAGAGTTCTTATTGCTCTTGATGATGTGGACAACTTGGAACAATTCAATGCAATTTTTGGAATGCGAGAATGGCTTCATCCAGGAAGTAAAATAATCATAACAACTAGACATGAACATTTGTTAAAGGTTCATGAGAATTATGCAATGTTTAAGGTGGAAGGGTTGCATGAGTATGAATCACTTGAGCTTTTCAGTTGGCATGCCTTTAGAAAACCCCATCCTAGCGAAGGTTACATGGATCTTTCAAGACCTGTAGTGCAACACTGTGGAGGGGTTCCATTAGCTCTTCAAGTTCTAGGATCTTCTCTCTTTGGAAAAGCTGCAGATGTATGGAAAAATGCATTACAGAACTTGGATGTGATTACTGAAGGAAAAATTCAAAATATTCTCAGAATAAGCTTTGATTCTCTGCAAGATCATGACAAACGTCTGTTCCTCCATATAGCCTGTTTCTTCATAGGGAAAGACAAGGATTTTTCAACTACAGTCCTTGATGAATGTGAGTTTGCCACAAACATTGGAATTCAAAATCTGGTTGAAAGAGGTCTGCTGATAATTGATGGATTCAACAAGTTAACCATGCACCAATTACTTCAAGACATGGGAAGGGGAATTATTTGCGAAGAATCGCCTGAGGATCCTGGAAAACGAACTAGAGTGTGGAATAAAGATGCCTCTAATGTTTTGAGAAAATTAACTGTAAGAAATATCTTCTTTTATGTCTATGTATTCGTAATCGTGTTGTGCATGTGACAAGTTACTTACCCAATGTTCTTATTTGTTACCAGGGTACAGAAACCATTAAGGGCCTCATGCTCAACATTCCTATGTTAATAAAAGACGAGTCTTCTAAGATAACATCCAGTGGAAGTAACAGAAAAAGAGTCCATGTTGAAGATTATTATGGAAACTGTTCAAGCAGGTGACGTCGGCTTGGTTTCTTCTCCTGGCAATCAATTAGTTTTTCTTCAAAAAACTCATTTCCTGTATCAAATGAGATAGGTTTCAAAACAGAGGCATTTAAAAGGATGCAAAATCTTGAACTCCTGCTGCTTGATAATGTACAAGTCAGTGGAGGCTATGAAGATTTCCCAAAAAATTTAATATGGTTGTCTTGGCGAGGATTCGCTTTAAAGTCGATACCAACCAATTTTTATTTGGAAAATCTAATTGCTCTTGACTTGCGGAACAGCAGCCTCCAACATGTTTGGAAGGGAACTAGGGTATGCTACTAATCTCTCTCTCTCTCTCAATCACACACAAACAAATTTAAAGATGATTATATATTTCTAGAAACTAATTACTTCTTTTTTAAAACAGTTTCTTCTAGGACTGAAAATCTTAAATCTCAGTCATTCACATGGCCTTGTGACAACCCCTGACTTGTCAGGACTCCCTAACCTCGAGAGATTAATTCTTAAAGATTGCATAAATTTGAAAGAGGTGGATGAATCCATTGGAGATTTGGAGAAACTTGTTTTCTTGAATCTAAAAGATTGCAAAAGTCTCATGAAGCTTCCAATAGGAATTAGTATGCTGCGATCTCTCCAGAAACTTATTCTCTCTGGTTGCCCAAATCTTGTGCTGCCTGCCAGTATGATTGTTAAAAATCACTCAGACTCTACACCTAGTGACATGAAGAAACTCAGTCTGTTATCTGCAGTTAAATTGTGGCAATCAATCCGATCACGGGTATTGCCAAGAAAAAATCTCCAACTTACCAGTGCAAGTTTGCCACAATTTTTAAAAAGCTTAAGTATGGCATACTGCAATCTGTCAGAAATTCCCAATGGTCTTAGTAGCCTATCCTCATTGAAGCATTTGAATCTAAGTGGAAACCCATTTTTGAGCCTATCAGTAAACATGAATGGTCTTAGTAAGCTCCAGACTCTTGTGTTGGATGGTTGCCCAAACCTCGAAATGCTTCCCGAGCTCCCACCAAGTGTAGAGAGATTGCAAGCATGGGAATGTACTTCATTGAAAAGAGTACTAACAAACTTACCCACCGCGTTCAAAACAATGGGACATGAGGTTTTGAGATGCGAGAATTTAGTTGAATTTCGGAAAGGTGTTCAAAACAAGACCGTTGAGAAGTGTCGACATAGAAATGATCAAAGATATCGGTCTGTTCAATTTGGAATCCATAGGAAGCACTGAAGTTGAAATGATCAACTACATGACACGTACAACGAGGAAGGGCCCTATCCAGGTTCTCTCTCTCTCTCTCTCATGTATTGTATAGTTTTTATGATGATTATGATTTTCTGTGGCCTGTAATATTTGAACATATATAAATCTCTCCGTGCATGCATGAAACAGGGACTGGATGAATGTGGTATATTTAGCATATTCCTTCCTGGGAGCGAGGTTCCAGATTGGTTCTGCTACAAGTCGAGCATGGGTAACTCTGAGCTGTCTATAAGTACACCTCCACATCTTAATTTGAAGATCCGAGGCCTAAATGCATGTGTTGTGTATGCACAAGGTAAGGTTCTTGTTGAGGAATTGAAATGTTACTCGGTCGTTCCCTTAATTCGCATCAGTAATGAGACCAAGGGTCTTAAGTGGACCTATTTGCCAGTCACAATAGGGTTTCCAAAAGAGAAGGAAGATATGTTATGGCTTAGTCATTGGCGATTCACAAACGATGAATTGGAGGGTGGGGAAGAAATACGTGTTTCGGTTAGAGATGAATCCGATAGTTTCTGGACAAAGGAATTTGGAATCCAGCTTGTGTACGAGCAGAATAATAATGAGGGTACAGAATCAAGATATAACCACAATGTTCCAGCATGAAACAAATACTCCTTTGAGCAAGAATCATGTCATTGCTGGAGATGTGTCAGCGTCAGCATCAAGGTTTGAGTTGGATAAGGTGGGTGAATACGTTATTTGTAATCATAGTCATATAGGAGTCGTCTCATACATAGACATATAGGATAAGCATCAAAGTTTGAGTTGGAAAAGCTGCAGATGATTTGCGAAGAATCACCTGAGGACCCTGGAAAACGTAGTAGAGTGTGGCATAAAGATGCCTCTAATGTTTTGAGAAAATTAACTGTAAGAAATGTGCTCTTTTATGTTTATGTATTCATAATCGTCTTGTGCATGTATTGCCCTCCTTTGTTTAAGCAGGAGTGCTTTTTAGGGTGTTTTTAAATAAAGTGCATTTCAAATTTCCTGTAAATTTTCGTATTAATTAATAAGTTAATTTGCCGATTGGGTTGTTCAAACAAGTATTCTAGTTGAGCAATCATTTGAAACTTCGTAACACGTTTACATAACCATATTTCGCCTGAGAGTGACTGGGATGGTATCCGAGCCAACTTGGGGTCTAGCTCTGTAGTGGAAGCTGAGCTGTGGGGATTTACAGCCGATTGTGTTTAGCTTGGGATTCAAGGTCCAGGCTCCTTGAGGTTGAATGGGGATTCTTTTCAGTTTTGCACCCATTCAAAATTCTTGGAGCAGAGAGAGTGAGAGAGGTGGAGAATATTGAACAACAATCGATTTGGGATAGTCCATTTTCTTCCAGTGTCTGAGTCGGGAATTTCATCGAACAGTTAGCAAGCATACTTACTAATCCACTCTGGTCCGCTTTTGTGTGGTGAAGACGTAGCTCTGCTCTTTGGTCATCGGGAGCTTGGAATCCAAGTCCTCATGGAGATAAGTCAATGACTCTCCTCTTGACTTTCCTTAGTATTTGCATCGATCCAACCCTACTTTTCTTATCTGTAATCATGCTTTACATTTGCATATGATATTTTATTTTGGGTTTTAAAGAAGAGTCACACTCAAAAGACTCAAAATTAAAAGTTCCCATTTCCATTTTTTTCCCAAATAATTACAATGCAGAAGGCATTCACACAATTTCAAGACCACAAACTAATCATCAAATACTTAAAAAATTTCAATTAATTAGCTCTCAGTCTATATCATAAATATTTAGGTGGAATTGGCCTCTTATTCATCAGTCAATACACAGGAAAATAAATTGTTTACATTTGTGCATGAAAAAAATTGTTTGTCTTACATATAAAACCACCATTGCCAAAGCTGCTTATAACCAGAACTTTGATACATTTCAAGGTAGCAGCTTTCTTCCAGATGTTAGGGCAGCTTTAAAAGGGAACCTTCATCAAAGGAAATCATCTCATCATCAACGCAATCATCTGCAATCTCTCATCAAAGTCAACCTTGATCTTTGCCTTCCTGTCATAGCTGATCTGGATTGATTCTCTTCATCAATCCCATTGTATTTACCTTATCTAGACAACCTGGATTGATTCTCTACATCAATCCTGTTATATTTACCTTATTTAGATATTATCAATTTGTATATAATAGTCATTCCGTGTATCAATCAGATATCAATAAAATATACTATTCATTCTTAATATCTTTAAGCTTCAGAACAACCTAATGGTTTAGTTTGCTTGCAAAGAAAACTTCTTTCGGATATCCAAAAAGGGAAAACAAAGAAAATATACATCATAGATGAAGGAATGAGCAAGATCAAACTTCTTGTGCGTTGCAAAAGGGTTCTTATTGTTCTTGATGATGTGAACCACTCTGAGCAATTCAATGCAATTCTTGGAATGCGAGAATGGTTTCAACCAGGAAGTAAAATTATCGTAACAAATAGACATGAAAATCTGTTAAATGATCATGCAGTTTATGCAATGTTTAAGGTCAAAGGATTAGGTGAGGGTGAATCACTGGAGCTTTTCAGTTGGCTTGCCTTCAAACAAGCGCATCCTATCAAAGGTTACATGAACCGTTCAAGATCTGTAGTACAACACTGTGAAGGCCTTCCACTAGCTCTCCAAGTTTTGGGATCTTCTCTACTTGGAAAAAGAGTAGATCTATGGCAAAGTGCATTACAGAAGTTGCATGTGATTCCTGATGACAAGATTCAAAAAATTCTTAGAATAAGCTTTGATTCTCTAAAAGATGATCATGACAGGAATTTATTCCTTCATATTGTCTGTTTCTTCATAGAAAAGAAGATGGGTTATACAATTACAGTACTAGACAATTTAAATTTTTACAAAAGGATTGGAATTCAAAATCTAGTTGATAGATGTCTAGTGGAAATTGATATAGACAACAAGTTGATCATGCATCAATTACTTAGAGACATGGGAAGGGCAATTATTCGTGAAGAATCACCCAAGGACCCTGGAAAGCGTAGTAGAGTGTGGCATAAAGATGCCTCTGATGTTTTGAGAAAATTAACTGTAAGAAACTTGCTCACTTTTATATTTGTGCAATGCTTGTGAACTTGTTACTTACCATATGTTCTGATTTCTAAGCAGGGAACAGAAACTATTAAGGGCCTCATGCTCATCCTTCCTAGCGAGGCAATATTTAGTACAAGTAACCAAAAGCGGTGCCATGTTGAAGACTTTGATGGAAATTGTTCAAGACGACGTCGACTTGGTTACTTCTCTTGGATATCAATTAACTCTTCCTCAACAAATTCAGCTGCTGCATCAAATGAGGTAGCCTTCAAGGCAGAGGCATTTAGAAGAATGCACAATCTTGAACTGCTCCTGCTTGATAATGAATTCCTCGAACAACCATACAAATGAATCCGTGGTTTCACTAGTTAGGAATGCACAACCAAACAACAATGTATGCCGATGGTTATTAACGCCTGACAAAGGATCAAAGACCATCCCATAGCAGTTCGTGTTGAACGTCGTATCAAATACCACACATCCCCAAAAAAACCTATAGGCTCGTCTTGACCTTGCATCTGCCCAGAAAACATTACAAATCCTTCCTTCTGAATCTACCTCCATCTTGAAAGAAAATGATTCATTCTTTTCTTGTTCATCCAAAAATGCTCCTTTAGCAGCTCTGCATCATCCCCAATCACCTCCCCCGCATATCCCTTGCATAATTATATACCTCTCTCTTAACAAACCCAACATTTTCCAATCCCCCAACTTGCACTTCAAGAAGGCTTACCTGTTTATGTACATGGATATTAACTTTGCTCATACCTTTGTAGACTCTGTTAAGTTAAAGTGAGATCTCAATAGATGAACTTTATCAACTGTGGTCATGTCATGGTTGTGTACCTCATTGAATCGTACAACAATGTACTTATTCTTGTCTTTTACTACCTAATAGGTTTAATCTTGCAACCAGTTCAAGTACAACCTTGATGTCTTCTCTTACGACTAACAGTGCTTGTCAACGAATACCCTTGTTTACAACATAAATATTTTTTCCTTGTTACGTCTCTTGTCAATTTGCACGTTCTTGTTGTAGAACACAAAATGCCGAATTCGGCTTTCGCAGCATACATATTATAGAAATTGAACACATCCTCACAGCAATCAAATGCAAGTCCCAATTTTGGTTTGAAGTCTGAACTTACTTCTAGTATCACCTGTCCTTCACACTCCATTTCACAATTCTTGCAATTTAACCCTGAATATCACATCACCACCATCATACCAACATTGGCACATGTTTTCAAAGAGTTTTAAAATATATGTATTAACTAACATGAAAATGACTATCTGGTGAAACATTAAAAACCTACATACAAACTAACGTAACTCATGTTGATGCCCAAAACTAAAATTGACAAAATACAATATATCACTTACCTCGTAAGTGATTTCCAACTTCAAAATTTCAACAAATATGAAAATGTAGCCCTTTTAGATCTGGACGTCAACCCCAAAAGGATTTCATCTTTATCAACCTCTGTTTCGACCGTGCTCAAGGATTTCAAAACCAAGAGAACATAACCACAACGGTACGATCGCCAATTTCCAACTCAACACCAGTTTCGACGTTGCTCAAGGATTGACAAATGTTCTGACCAGAAATACCAAACCACAAAGATGAAAATATAAAATCCAAGATTGCTTTGTTTCGCTTGAAGGAGAAAGCTAGAAAAATGAGGGTATCGTTTATATGTTCTTCCTCAAAGTGAATAAGGAATAACAGGGGCACTCTCTCTTCAGTGTTAGTGTTCTTCCTTAATCAAAGCTGATAAAAAAATTGGCCTCCTAATTGAACAAAGCGAACAGCTGTTTTGGAGGGAGGAAAGAGAAGAAGGCCTCGTTCTAATACAACACTTTCACTTACAATTGCTTTTCACACGGCCGTTAGATTAGATCCTACGGTGTTCTCATGTAATGTTCTCATATAGGTGTTCTCACTAGATCCTTTCCTTTTAGTTATATACCCATTCTTAGCACTAGTGACATAGATAAACCATACCCCATTTAATTTCTATAAACAAACCCAAAAAAAAATCCAAAAAATGATAGCTAACCCTATTAAATTTAATTTTGATTATTAAATTACTTTGATACCCTATTGAGTATTTTGGTTTTTTTAATGAAGTTTTGGGGTTGGGCTTGTTTTAAGAAATCAATGGCAATTTTGTAATTTATAGAAAGTTCAAAGTCTCTTTGTTATGTTATAAATGGGTTTTGGGTGTGTTTCTAAAATCTATTTCATGTAGGGTATTTTTATAATTTGGACTCCTAAAATAGGTATAATAGTGAATCTCCCATAAAAATATTGATTGTCAATTTAAAAATAAATAAATAATGTGCAAAAACCAAAATATTGCATTTTGAACCAATAATATGCAGAAAAACAAATTCATTGATAAGCCACAAAATGCATTGCACCTAAAAACAAATACAATAATATTAACATAAAAAATAAACAAAATCACCCAAAATATCATTACAAGCCAATATATAAACATTCCGACAAAAAATTAAACCAATATATAAACGAAGAAAAAAATTTATAGTAGTTAATTGTTATAGTTTTGTGGTGTTTTGTATAATGCTATCGTAACCTGTTATAGCGTTTTTAACACGTTATTTGGGGGAAGTTGTGATGTACATACATAGTGGGGCAACTCAAACAAGCATTCCATCAACTGTAGCAGAATCAAGTGTGGAACAATTGGCATTTGGAAGTGCCACTTTTGTCATATAATAGGAACTTCCTTGCAATTTAATTTTTTCAAATTATATTCCAGGTATAACAAACAAAATAAGAAATTGAATTGCGGGGGTATTGTCTTTTTATTGCAATGGTGCAAACTGCCAAGATATAGCAAGCCATATGCATGCGTCTAGCATAGTAGCACGTGACTCTTCTGATCGCTCTCGTTTATAAAGTTAAATGATGGGAGATTCACTATTATGCTCAATATAGGGATTCAATGACAGGACCCGCCAATTCCTCTGAACCCGAGACGAATCTGTGGAAATTCCAACATCACCGATGTCAGGTCCGCTTTTGTGTGGTGAAGACGTAGCTCTGCTCTTTGGTCATCAGGAGCTTGGAATCCAAGTCCTCATGGAGATAAGTCAATGACTCTCCTCTTGACTTTCCTTAGTATTTGCATCGATCCAACCCTACTTTTCTTATCTGTAATCATGCTTTACATTTGCATATGATATTTTGTTTTGGGTTTTAAACTGAAGACTCACACTCAAAAGACTCAAAATTAAAGTTCCCATTTCCATTTTTTTCCTAAATAATTACAATGCAGAAGGCATTCACACAATTTCAAGAGCACAAACTAATCATCAAATACTTAAAAAATTTCAATTAATTAGCTTTCAGTCTATATCATAAATATTTAGGTGGAATTGGCCTCTTATTCATCACTCAATACACAGGAAAATAAATTCTTGGAATGCGAGAATGGTTTCAACCAGGAAGTAAAATTATCGTAACAAATAGACATGAAAATCTGTTCAATGATCATGCAGTTTATGCAATGTTTAAGGTTAAAGGATTAGGTGAGGGTGAATCACTGGAGCTTTTCAGTTGGCATGCCTTCAAACAAGCGCATCCTATCAAAGCTTACATGAACCTTTCAAGATCTGTAGTGTTGATGCTCTTTTTCGGAGAGGGTCAACTTAGAGAAAAAGGGATTTGTCTTAAACTGTTGATGCTCTTTTTCGGAGAGGGTCAACTTAGAGAAAAAGGGATTTGCCTTCAGCAGGGAAAGTGCGGGCCTTCAATAAGGGCTAGCCTGCAGAAGATAAAAATAGGGAAGCATCGTCAAGCTCCGGGCACCGTGTGGTGCCGGCCGAAGGCTCTCCGATGCCTAAGTCGGCTAAGAAGGGTAACTTTGCAGAGTAATAGTAAAAGGCGAAAAGTGGTTACCCCTCTTACTAGGTACTGTTCCCTTCTTATAGGGAAGTGAAAGTGGGAGGTTGGTGTAGATTTCCGATGTGGGACTCTGTGCAAGTCGCCGCGGTGGTGACACGTGTCATGAGAATTAGGTTTAACCTGTGAGCTTTGGCACGGGAGTTTCGGCAGTGCTTGGCACCTCGGAAGAGTGTCTTCCTTCGGCAGGAGAGAAGGCGTGTCTGCCTTGGTGCTAGTTATTTTGAGACTGGATATGCTCGGTTGATTATGGTGTAAACAGTAGTCCCCCAAGTTTGCGGTCAAGAAGTGACTTCTGGGTTGGGAACTTGTAAGCTTTTGCGTGATCATGACCGAGCATTCCAGGTTCAGTGGGAGCCGTAGGGCAGTCCCTAGTCCCCCAAGTTGTCAAGCTAGAAGTTGCGTTAACACTTGGAAGGTATAATAAAAGCTGTGTTAGCCTCGGTGATTGTTGGTAGCTGGGTACCTTGAAAAGAAAAGTAAGCTTGGGTTGTCGAAGCTGCAGTGATTGTTGACTCAGGTCTTGCCGTTTGGTAACCAAGTGATGGTTTTAAGTAGCAAAGGCCTGGGTCCCAAAAGATTGGGCTGAAGCTTGAAGGAGAAAAAAATATGGGCTTCAATTTTCCATTTTCCTAGCCCCTTGCCATTCAGCGCTTTTTTTTTTTTTTTTTGGTGTGAATGGCCAAGTGGTATGGGCTGTGGAGAAATTTATGAGCCCCGTACATGTGGTGTCCTGGGCCAATCAGTATGCAAGAGCTGGGCTCTGGATTGGTTTTGGCAATTCCTCATGGGTTTGGGCCCGATGAGTTTTGGCAAGGGTGTTTTAAGGAGGAAAAAGAAAAATATGGCATGGGGCCCGGTTCTATTCCAGCATTAGTGTGGTGGGGTGTTATAGCCGGGCCGTAAGTTTAGCTTAAAAATGACTGGGGCTTCGGCAAGTCTTTCTTGACCAAGTAAGTTGCTAGGGTACTGAGGGGAGTATAAAAACAATCCCACAATGCTTGCTTCGGCAAGGTGAAATCAAAAGGGACCAGTACTTGGCATGAGCTGGGTCATATGTGGCTAGGCCCTGTGATATTGTAGCTGGGACTTTGTACCTTCGGTAAGGAGGCCAAGGCTGGGATAGAAGGGCTAGGGCTTGGTGTTTTTAGAGGGGGTATATAAATAGGTGTTTAACGGCTCTTGCCGTTCGGCAAGCAATGGTTGGGACTTGTTTTTGTAGCTAAGTCTGGTGTAGGGGATTGGAGCTTCCTCTTCCTTCGGCAAGGCTGAGCTAAGGCCATTTTGAACTTCCTCCTTCTCGCAGGTTGTTTGTGAATTTGAGGCTGGGCTAAGAGGTAGCTGTGGGCTCGACGAAGCCGAGATCGGGTGTTGGGCAAAAGGAGCTGGATCGTGAAGACCTTGGGTCGTCCGGGCCTTCTCGAACGGTCCGTGCACACCACTTGGCACGATCTCCTGCCGAAGTCTGGACAAGGGCTGAGGTGAGAGGAAGGAGCCTGGTCTTCGAGACGAGCTCTTGGCAAAGGTCTCCACGGCGGTTGCTGTTCGGCAAGGTACTTGGGAGTTTTCGAAGGGCAGAGCCGGGCCTCTAGTGCTTGGCTAGGCAATATGAGCTACGCCTTCGGCAAGGCTTGGTGATTTGAGGCTGGGCAAAATTGAATTGTGAGGCCACCCACGTTGCATTTCCATGGGCTTTGCCGTTCGGCAAGGTCCCTTCAACTTCCTCCTTCGTTTTTTGTTTGTTTGTTTTTTTTTTTTTTTTGACTAATTTGAAATTGCAAATGCTATGTAGGTACAAGGATTTTGGAGGGAAGGTGAAAGGGTGCTAGGGTTTCTCTTGTAACCCTAGGGCCTTATAAATAGGAACTTGGAGTGACGTAGGCATCATACTTGGAGATTTTTTTGGAGAAAGATTGTCAGAAAGTGAGAAGGAGAAAAAGATTTCCAGTGAGATTTTGGTGGTGGTGCTAGGGCCAAGGAGATTTCCAAATTTCCGTGGTGGTGCAAACAAGGTTAGATCTCGTTTCCCCTGAATTTTCGAAATGAAATTCCACCTTTGGTATGAACATGTTGAAGAGTATGATGAAAACCTTGAGCATGAGTATGAACATGTTGAATGTATGCATCTAGATCAAAAAGCATGTAGAGGCCGTCCAATTTTGTGTTTTTGTGCTCGGATCCTCTTTGCATGTGCATTAGTTCCTTTTTCCTGTTTCTGCATGTTGTAGATGTCTGAGAGTGAAGAGGCCAGTGAGTATGTTTGTTCTGAAGAGGAGAGTTCCCAGACAGAGAGTTTTGTAGAAGGGCTTATAGAAGCTAGGATGGGAGTTCATGAGGGTGAGATGGCTGGGCCATCAGTAGAGTCTGGGTCAGAGGCATATAGGAGGATGCAGAAGAAGTATAAAGTGTTAGAAGCCAGTGTTGATCGGGTTCTAGCCTTGGCACATACACCGGAGGTGGGCTCGAGCAATCAGACATCACCATCAGAGTCTGTGGGTATAGCCATGGTTTCAGCCGGAGGGTGGACATCTGGTTGGTGTTCCGTTGGGGAATCGGAATACACTCACCGAAGCCAAGTTGGTTGAGCTTCGGACAGATTATAGTGTGCCATCCTATGTGGGCCTGAGGTTACCTAGTGCTGCGGATGTAGTGAGATATCCTCCGGAGGGTTCAGTGATGATATTCACCGATATGTACCAGCATGGTCTCGGACTACCATTTCATCCTTGGGTACAGATGATGCTGGCCAAGTTGGGGTATGCGCCGGGGCAATACAATCCCAATTTTTGGCTACTTCTGCATGGAGTTTACATTGCTTGGTGGTTGGTTGGGTTGGGGGAGCCAACATTTGAGCAGTTTATGTACTTGTATTCGATCTCCAAGCAACAGGGAACCTTTGGCTGGGTACAAGCCAATTGCCGTAAGGCAAAGGAGAGAGGTTATTTTATTGGGCATAAGCCGAGTACGCAGAAATCTTGGCGGAACAGATGGTGCTTGGCCTATGGTGATTGGGAGTGTCCTCCAGGGAAGACCGTCTCCAGACACATTCCAACCCACTTCCAGTCGATAAGTCCTTAGCCCCATCCTTTAAGACTAGTTGTGTTGTAGTGTTTTGATGCTTGGGTCTTTATTTATGTTTTATTGTTTTGCTTGTGCAAGCATAAATGGCTAAGTTGATATCTGAACTGTGGTGCAGGCTCGGTGAAGTGGGGACCGATCTCCAAGGAGCGAGAAGACGAGGTTGAGAGAGTGAGGTCACTGTTGTCGAGACCCAGCGTGGCGTAGAAACTTAGTCACCCGAGAAGAACCTCACGAGTCCGGACTCTTGCAAGGGAGTAAGTACCTGGGTCACTGTTGTTGTTTGTCTTATGATTCATTTTGTAGTTGAAACTGACTTAGCTTTTGATGTGTAGTGGCAGGGATCATAAGGGGGAGCACGAAGGTGGCCATGGATCTGGATGATCCCGAGATGCGGCTGAGGGAGTCTCGGGCCAAGAAGGCAGAGAAGGGAGGTGCCCAACAGGCTGCTGGGAGGCGTCCCAGAGATGATGAGGGCCTAGTCTCGATGTCTGGGAAAGAAGAGAGCGCTCAAGGAAGCTCACCGGGCGTGATGGGGACAGGGCGAGGCTTCCTCCCTTGACCCGCAGCACCGCCAAGCTCCCTTTGGTATGGTTGATGTTTACGCCGATGGGGTAGAGAAGGTGGACTTCTCTGGGCTGCGTCGGCAGAAGAAGGAGGTGAACCTAGCCATGCATCGGCAGGAGGTTCCCTTGGTGAACGCGTCTTCCGGAAGGCGTGAAGAGTGACCTGAGGTTCTGGCGAGGACCCCGGCTACCTCCTATGCAGATCGGGCCCAGAAGACGCTCCTGACCGGGCATATGTAAGTTGGCTTGCCTTAAGACGTTGTTCATATAATTCGAATTTGCCTTTAACTGATCATGCTTTGTGTTGCAGGCTTACGGCGAGATGTACGTGAATATGGCTAAGGCGGATAAGGAGATCCAGAGGTTGAAGAGGCGCAATGAGATGGCCAAGGATAAGATAGCGGAGGCGCAGGAGGCCATCCAAGAGGAGAACACCCTGGTGCTGCAGAAAGCGGCGATGGCCAAGGAGGTGGAAGAGCTGAAGCGGTCGAGGGCCGAGGAGGTAGCTGCTGCCCGGGTCGAAGCGATCGAGTTGTTTCGGGGTTCGGATGAGCCGAGGAGCTACAACATGGATCGGATGGTGGCGATGCAGGTGGGTTGGGAGGAGAGGGTGGCGATGTTCAACCCTTCAGGGAGATTAACTTTGACACGAGTGGCGAGCCTCCCTCATCTAGTCGTACCACCGATGCCGTTCCAGAGCGAGCCAGCCATTACGAATGCTCCATCGACTGAGTCCTGAAGGCGTTGCCTTCTTTATGTATTCTAGCTTTTTAGTTTAAACACTTGATGTTTATTTTGGTTATGTATGAACATTTTGCCTTGCCTGGGGCAAGGTTATTTTGATGTGCTATGATATGAGACTTGTTGTCATTTGATATCAATTGTGCTTGGCAAAATGGGAACCATGTGATTGATGAAAATGAGCCAGGGTCGGGCGTTCATTAAATATGTGCCGGAAGGCAAAAAGTACAAGAGTTGGTTGAGTCAAGGCTCGAGACCAAAGTATAAGAAAACATAATAGCCTAGAGTCTAGGTATGTTTACTTATAGTAGTACTTGAGGTGATCAGCATTCCAAGGATGAGGCAAGGTCTTGCCCTTGGTGTCACGAAGCTGATAAGTGCCGGGGCGGCAGACTTTGGTAACCTCATAAGGACCTTCCCATGTTGGGCCCAAGGTACCTTCAGTGGGATTCTTGGTGGCCAAGGAAACCTTGCGCATGACCCAGTCCCCAAGTTTGAAAGCACGGGCTTTGACTCGGGAGTCGTAGTACTTAGCGATGCGCTGTTTGTACGCGACATTGCGCATGTTGGATTGGTCACGAGCTCGTCAATGAAGTCGAGGTTCAGGGCTAGCTGCTCGTCATTGGCCTCGGCCTCATAAGTGGAGGTGCGGTATGTGGGCTGGCCAATCTCCACTGGTGCCACTGCTTCGGTACCAAAGGAGAGAGAGAAAGGTGTTTCTCCTGTTGAGGTCCGGAAGGTGGTGCGATAAGACCAGAGAACCTCTGGGAGTAGCTCCGGCCAGCAACCCTTAGCTTTGTCAAGCTTAGTTTTTAGAGTTTTCTTGATGATCTTGTTCACAGCTTCCACCTGGCCATTAGATTGAGGATGGGCTGGGGAGGCAAAGCAAAGCTTTATCTTGAGGTTAGAACAAAATTGCTTGAACTTGGCGTTGTCAAATTGCCGGCCATTGTCTGTGACGATGGTGTTGGGGATGCCAAAGCGACAGACGATGTTTTGCCAAACAAAAGTTTCGATGCGGGCTGCAGTGATGGTGGCTAAGGCCTCAGCTTCAGCCCACTTGGTGAAGTAGTCCACAGCTACAATGCATACTTAACTTGGCCCTTACCCTCGGGCATAGGTCCAATGAGGTCAAGTCCCCATTGGGCGAATGGCCAAGGACTGACCATGGCTGTCAATGGCTTAGCTGGAAGTTGTGGGATGTTGGCAAATCGCCGACACTTATCGCACTTCGGGTGAAGGTCCGCATCGCAGTGTGAAGCGATGGCCAAAAGTAACCCCGAATGATCTTGTGTGCCAGGGAGCGAGCGCTGAGTGGTTTCCACAGATACCCTCATGAATCTCCCGCGAGGACATAGGTACCTTCCTCGGGTCGGGCACCGAAGGTAAGGGAGGCTGACGCCGCGCTTGTATAGGGCACCATTGATGATTAAGTATCGGGCGGAACGATAGCGAACACGCCGCGCTTCAGCAGGATCAGCAGGTAGTGTCTAGTTCTGCAAGAACTGAGTGATAGGGTCCATCCATGTAGGGCTTTGATCGATGACACAAATGAGTGATGCCCGTGTACTAGGCTGGTCCAAGAACTCGATGTGGATGTTTCGACCTATGCCCTGCTCCATCGCCGAGGCTAGCCTTGCTAATGCATCAGCATGGTTGTTCTCAGAGCGTGGCACCTGGCCTATGAGATAAGCATTGAAAGTTGTAAGCAGGTGGCGGGTATGTTGGAGGTAGGCTGTCATGGAGATGTCCTTGGCCGTGAAATCCTGGTTGACTTGGTGGACAACAAGCTGCGAGTCGCTGAATATTTGGATTTGCTTGGCGCCCATCTCCTTGGCTAGGCGAAGGCCGGCTAAGAGTGCTTCGTATTCGGCCTCATTGTTGGAGGCGTGGAATTTGAAGCGGAGGGCGTACTCAAGGGCAACCTTGTCTGGGGATATGAGAACGAGGCCAGCTCCACATCCCTGGGCATTGGAAGAGCCATCCACATACAAGGTCTACAAGGGCTGAGTTAAGTCTAGGGAGCCATTGCTGGCGACGTGGACCTGGTTCGAGGTAGGAGTAGGCGTGATTGCAATCGAAGGCGGCGGAGTATGGGGTTCGGTGAATTCGGATATGAAATCAGCCACGGCTTGGCCCTTTGCAGCTTGGCGGGGTTTGTAGTGGATATCAAACTCACCAAGTTCAATGGCCCACTTGACTAACCTCCCAGAAGTCTCTGGCTTCTGCAACACTTGCCTGAGTGGTTGGTTGGTTAGGACATGGATGGTGTGAGCTGAAAGTATGGTCGGAGGCGTCTAGCCGAAACCACGGGCGAAAGCAAGTTTCTCAATGTCTGGGTATCGAATCTCTGCATCTTGCAATCCTTTACTCACATAGTGCACCGGATGCTCAGGCACCTTCATGTGGTCGAATGAGCACCGAGCTAACTGCCGAGACAAAGAGGTAGATGGTGAGGACGTCCCTTGGGGTTGACAATAAAGGGGCTCGGCTCATGTATGCCTTGAGCTCGCCAATGCCTGGTCACATTCGGCGTCCAGGTGATCTGCGCTGCTACCCTTAAGTGCCTTGAAGAATGGGGCGCAACGATCGCTGGCCTTAGAGATAAATCTGGTCGGGCTGCAACACGCCCGGTAAGGCTCTGAATGTCCTTGACCGTCTTGGGTATCGTCATGTCCAAGATAGCCTGGATCTTCTCTGGGTTGGCCTCAATACCTCTTTGGCTGATCATGAAGCCAAGGAATTTGCCGGAGGCCACCCCAAATGCACACTTGGTGGGGTTGAGCCGCATCCTATACTGCTTCAAAATGGTGAACGTGGCAGAGAGGTTGGGGATGTGCTGGTCAGCAGTGCGACTCTTGACCAGCATGTCATCAACATAAACCTCCATGGTGTTACCAATGAGTGGAGCGAAGATGCCGCTCACCGAGACGATATGTAGCCCCGGCGTTCTTGAGGCCGAATGGCATTACTTTGTAGCAGTAAAGGCCACGGTCGGTGATGAAGGATGTATGAGCTTGGTCCTCAGGATGCATGAAGATCTGGTTGTACCCTGAGTAAGCATCCATGAAGCTGAGAAGGGCGTGGCCGGTGTGGCGTCAACTAGCTGGTCAATGCGGGGTAGGGGAAAACTATCCTTTGGGAAGGCCCGGTTGAGATTTGTGTAGTCTACGCACATGCGCCAACCCTTCCTTGGTTTACGTACCATTACCACATTGGCTAGCCAGGTGGGATAATCCACCTCCTTGATGAATCCAATGGTGCTCAGCTTATCCACCTCCGCCTTCATGGCCTCATACCGCTCTCGGGTCATAAGCACGACGCTTCGCGAACGGGTCGGACGGCAGGATTAATGCTTAGCCTATGGGAGATGACGTCAGGTGATATGCCCGGCATATCGTTGTAAGACCAAGCAAAGACTTCAGAGTTGAGGCGGAGGAAGGCACATAAGATCAGAGCGAAGCTCTTGTGAGAGGGAGGTGCCGATCCGGACACTGCCGATCCGGGATATTCTCATGGAGAGTGACCAATCGAGGTCCTCCACAGTTCGGCCTGTTGGGTGGCGATTCCTCCAGGGTCCTCTGGGCGCTCGGTGCCCGCTCGAGGTGGGGCTAGGGCCTGGGTTACCGCTAAGGCCTCACCCTATGTTGGCGATTAGTAGACTTTCTTGCCGAAGCATAGCAACCGGGCGCCAAGTTGATCACCGCGCACGGTGCCCGTGCCATGGGGTAGGAAATTTCAACATGATAACATATGTGTGGAAATGAAAACCTTCATCCGGGCCATGGCGGGCGTCCCAGGATAACGTTGTAGGTGTAGGGCAGTCAATGATAAGGAAGGGAGTGGTGACCGTCTTCCTCTGGGGTGCTGCTCCAATAGAGATAGGAGATGAATGCTCCCGATAGGCTGTACCACATCACCCGAAAAGCTCACCAGGGGTGTGACGCTTCGGTCAAGCAAATGAGACGGGACACGGAGCTCATTGAAGGCATCGAGCAAACATCACACTGACTGAGCTGCGGTGTCTACCAATATGCGCCCAACGTCAAAGTTAGATATGTCGGCGCGGATAATGATTGGGTCATCATGAGGGAGGATAACGCCGCGCTCCTCCTCCTCGCAGAAGGTAATGGAGTCCCACCTGTTTTTGTGTCTTGGCAAGCGTCCCCCGCTTAGTCTTTGAAGACACTGTGCGCATAGGTAAAGCGGACATAATGTTTGATGGAGTTGTTGGAGGTGCCAGCCATGGTTGGGCCACCACTAATGGTTGAGATCATGTTGATCTGCCGTTGGTGAGGGTTAGGTGGGAGGTTGTGCACGTATTTATCCAGCTTCCCCTCGCGAATAAGTTCCTCAATGATGTTGCGCAAGGCAACACAAGATTCGGTATCATGGCCACCGAACTGATGAAAGCGACAGAAGACACCTGTGTTAGGCATAGGCTTGTTGCCTGGTCTCCGGGGTGGAGGCTGAGGTATGATAGGTGTCTCGTGTACTAGGACATTCTCATAGGTAGTGTTGAGGGTGGTGAAGACCTCGAACCTGGGTTTGGGTGAAAATGGGAGTGCTTCCACTAGAGTGGTGGTGGTTCCCATGTTTGCCCCGCTTGTTATTGTTGAAGGTATGCTGGTAGCTATCCTTCCTCTTGGGGTGCTGGGCATCACAGGTGCTTAGTGCAGGGGCAGAATGTTGGGGTGGAGTGGGATGGGTACCGCGGTGGAGGATCGACAAAAGGATTATGTGCCGGGATGGCTGGGCTACGCTTGGAGTTGAAGTACTCGGCCTTGGCATGAGCTGCGCTTCATCACCGGCGTATGTGTTCCAAGGGTTGCTATGGACCAGTACCGGAAGTTAGACTCTCGGAGGCCACTCTTGAAAGCACCAAGGCGGCACGATCATCGATGATCTGGCAGCGGAGTATTCATGGCTGAACTGGCTGCGTACTCTGAAGGGGTTCGTCTTCACCCCGTCTAAGCATGTATAGGTCGTCCGGAGTAGAGGCGATCGGTTTGGATCATGAAATGGTCCAGGAAGGCCTGCATCAAATGTGTTGATGGTGCGAGGTTCAGCCTATAAAACCAATTCAGGCGCGCCAGAGTGGAAGGAAGAAGAGACACATGCCTTCGTCGGTGAGGCCCTTGCACCCAGGCGGCTGGAAAGAATGTATGTGGGTGAGAGGATCCTCCGTGCTGTAGAAGGCGTCGGAGTGGCTGGATGTCCTTCTCCTAGTGGTAATTAAGGATGCGTTCGGTAAAGGGCCCAGTCGTGGCTTTGCCCAGAGAGGTTGGTGGTTGCGCTGATGTTCGCTCTCCAGACGCCGGACTTTCTCGAAGAGAAGCCTCATTGCCGGGTCGGTATGAGGAGAATCTCGATCTGGAGGTCAGTGTGTGGGTGGCCATGGGCCGGGTAGAATTCTTGAACGCCTCAGGTGTGATAAGACTCGTAGTCTTCTGAGTAATTCTGTCCCCAATTCTCCGAGTCCCCTATACCTTCTCCAAGAGGTAGTTGGGTAGGCTTTGGCGGAGGGCCCAGTGTTTCATCTTTGGGTCTTGGAGATTAACAGAGATAAGAGGGGGTTCCGTTTGACGGTCCAGGATCCGGTCCCTGCAATCCCTATAGACCTTTGTTGGTTCATGAGGCCGGTTCCTTGGTGGGGAGATGCGGAGAAGTCGCGACTTGGTCGTTTCCGGATAGAGGGGGCCCTTACCCTTGCTTGGGCCTAGGGGGTTGGGACATTGTGGTGGGAGTGCTCGGCTGGTTTGGCTGTATGCGCTCAGTACTGGTAGGGCTGCGTTAGGAGCCTTGGGTCGATTCATCTCCCGATTCTACGCTTGGTGTCGGTAGTCATGCTCGAGCTCGGCGTTCTTAGCATGAAGATGGTCATATTTCTCGACATCCACGTGACATCGGCGCGGAGGCTTTCGATTCTGCAGATTGGCATCCGAAGGTCTTCCTCGGGAGGTACCCCATGGGGATATGGTGCTTGAGTCCCGGCTATCCTCGAGGCATAGCCGAGTGTGGAGTGAAGAAGAGGCGACGGGCGGATAGGAGAAGGAGCCAGTGTCTTAGAGAAAAAATGGGATTCAAGTATCGTTTCCCACAGACGGCGCCAAAGCTGATGCTCTTTTTGGAGAGGGTCAACTTAGAGAAAAGGGATTTGCCTTCAGCAGGGAAAGGGTCCGGCCTTCAATAAGGGCTAGCCTGCAGAAGACAAAAATAGGGAAGCGATCGTCAAGCTCCGCACCGTGTGGTGCCGGAAGGCTCTCCGATGTCTAAGTCGCCAAGAAGGGTAACTTTGCGAGTAATAGTAAAAGGCAGAAAAGTGGTTACCCCTCTTACTAGGTACTGTTCCCTTCTTATAGGGAAGTGAAAGTGGGAGGTTGGTGTAGATTTCCGATGTGGGACTCTGTGCAAGTCGCCGCGGTGGTGACACGTGTCATGAGAATTAGGTTTAACAGTGAGCTTTGGCAATCGGGAGTTTCGGCAGGTGCTTGGCACCTCGGAAGAGTGTCTTCCTTCGGCAGGAGAGAAGGCGTGTCTGCCTTGGTGCTAGTTGTTTTGAGACGGGATATGCTCGATTGATTATGGTGTAAACATGTAGTACAACACTGTGAAGGCCTTCCACTAGCTCTCCAAGTTTTGGGATCTTCTCTACTTGGAAAAAGCGTAGATCTATGGCAAAGTGCATTACAGAAGTTGCACGTGATTCCTGATGACAAGATTCAAAAGATTCTTAGAATAAGCTTTGATTCTCTAAAACATGATCATGACAGGAATTTATTCCTTCATATTGTCTGTTTCTTCATAGAAAAGAAGATGGGTTATACAATTACAGTACTAGACAACTTAAATTTTTACAAAAGGATTGGAATTCAAAATCTAGTTGATAGATGTCTAGTGGAAATTGATATAGACAACAAGTTGATCATGCATCAATTACTTAGAGACATGGGAAGGGCAATTATTCGTGAAGAATCACCCGAGGACCCTGGAAAGCGTAGTAGAGTGTGGCATAAAGATGCCTCTGATGTTTTGAGAAAATTAACTGTAAGAAACTTGCTCACTTTTATATTTGTGCAATGCTTGTGAACTTGTTACTTACCAGATGTTCTGATTTGAAGCAGGGAACAGAAACTATTAAGGGCCTCATGCTCATCCTTCCTAGCGAGGCAATATTTAGTACAAGTAACCAAAAGCGGTGCCATGTTGAAGACTTTGATGGAAATTGTTCAAGACGACGTCGACTTGGTTACTTCTCTTGGATATCAATTAACTCTTCCTCAACAAATTCAGCTGCTGCATCAAATGAGGTAGCCTTCAAGGCAGAGGCATTTAGAAGAATGCACAATCTTGAACTGCTCCTGCTTGATAATGAATTCCTCGAACAACCATACAAATGAATCCGTGGTTTCACTAGTTAGGAATGCACAACCAAACAACAATGTATGCCGATGGTTATTAACGCCTGACAAAGGATCAAAGACCATCTCATAGCAGTTCGTGTTGAACGTCGTATCAAATACCACACATCCCCAAAAAAACCTATAGGCTCGTCTTGACCTTGCATCTGCCCAGAAAACATTACAAATCCTTCCTTCTGAATCTACCTCCATCTTGAAAGAAAATGATTCATTCTTTTCTTGTTCATCCAAAAATGCTCCTTTAGCAGCTCTGCATCATCCCCAATCACCTCTCCCGCATATCCCTTGCACAATTATATACCTCTCTCTTAACAAACCCAACATTTTCCAATCCCCCAACTTGCACTTCAAGAAGGCTTATCTGTTTATGTACATGGATATTAACTTTGCTCATACCTTTGTAGACTCTGTTAAGTTAAAGTGAGATCTCAATAGATGAACTTTATCAACTGTGGTCATGTCATGGTTGTGTACCTCATTGAATCGTACAACAATGTACTTATTCTTGTCTTTTACTACCTAATAGGTTTAATCTTGCAACCAGTTCAAGTACAACCTTGATGTCTTCTCTTACGACTAACAGTGCTTGTCAACGAATACCCTTGTTTACAACATAAATATTTTTTCCTTGTTACCTCTCTTGTCAATTTGCACGTTCTTGTTGTAGAACACCAAATGCCGAATTCGGCTTTCGCGGCATACATATTATAGAAATTGAACACATCCTCACAGCAATCAAATGCAAGTCCCAATTTTGGTTTGAAGTCTGAACTTACTTCTAGTATCACCTGTCCTTCACACTCCATTTCACAATTCTTGCAATTTAACCCTGAATATCACATCACCACCATCATACCAACATTGGCACATGTTTTCAAAGAGTTTTAAAATATATGTATTAACTAACATGAAAATGACTATCTGGTGAAACATTAAAAACCTACATACAAACTAACGTAACTCATGTTGATGCCCAAAACTAAAATTGACAAAATATAATATATCACTTACCTCGTAAGTGATTTCCAACTTCAAAATTTCAACAAATACGAAAATGTAGCCCTTTTAGATCTGGACGTCAACCCCAAAAAAATTTCATCTTTATCAACCTCTGTTTCGACCGTGCTCAAGGATTTCAAAACCAAGAGAACATAACCACAACGGTACGATCGCCAATTTCCAATCCAACACCAGTTTCGACGTTGCTCAAGGATTGACAAATGTTCTGACCAGAAATACCAAACCAAAAAGATGAAAATATAAAAATCCAAGATTGCTTTGTTTCGCTTGAAGGAGAAAGCCAGAAAAATGAGGGTATCGTTTATATGTTCTTCCTCAAAGTGAATAAGGAATAACAGGGGCACTCTCTCTTCAGTGTTAGTGTTCTTCCTTAATCAAAGCTGATAAAAAAATTGGCCTCCTAATTGAACAAAGCGAACAGCTGTTTTGGAGGGAGGAAAGAGAAGAAGGCCTCGTTCTAATACAACACTTTCACTTACAATTGCTTTTCACACGGCCGTTAGATTAGATCCAACGGTTTTCTCATGTAATGTTCTCATATAAGTGTTCTCACTAGATCCTTTCCTTTTAGTTATATACCCATTCTTAGCACTAGTGACATAGATAAACCATACCTCATTTAATTTCTATAAACAAACCCAAAAAAAAATCCAAAAAATGATAGCTAACCCTATTAAATTTAATTTTGATTATTAAATTAGTTTGATAACCTATTGAGTATTTTGGTTTTTTTAATGAAGTTTTGGGGTTGGGCTTGTTTTAAGAAATCAATGGCAATTTTGTAATTTATAGAAAGTTCAAAGTCTCTTTGTTATGTTATAAATGGGTTTTGGGTGTGTTTCTAAAATCTATTTCATGTAGGGTATTTTTATAATAGAAAATTAGTGAAATACCCATTCCTAGATATGAAACTATAAATATACCCTATACAATTTAAAGTATAAAAACACACCCAAAATAAACCCAAAAATCGACAGCTGTCGATTTTTTAAATTTAATAGCAATGTTGGATTATTGTTTTGCCCTTTGCCCAAAATAAACCCAGCTCCGAGGCTCAATTAAGATAATCGACAATTGCTCCTTCAAAATCTTGGAGCTGGTCTGTGAGAAATCGACGAGCGGCCGATTTAACTAACCTCACCATCGGAGCCGCATCTCCAATTTTCATTGCTTTTTGGATCTCTCACTTGCTTTCTCACAGATCTTGCAGCTATTTCCATATCTCATAGCTCAATCTCTTGCATCTCAGTCACAGGCAAGGTCATTTTACAACTCAGGAGGTGGACTCGGGTCCTGATCCATGAGGCCGACTCTTTCCTCCACCAACAATGATGCGTTGCGGAGGCCTTTTCTCCGTTTGGTTTGGTCATCGAATCGAAGATCATCAACGACCGTGAGACCGAGATGTTCAGGGGCTCCGGCTTCGTCACCTTCAACAACGAGAAGACCATGAGGGACGCGATCGATGGCATAAACGGCCAGAACCTCGACGGTCGTAACATCACCTTCAATGAGGCCCAATCTCGTAGAATCGGCGGTGGTGGTAGGGGTAACGGAGGTTACAGCCGCGGAGGATATGGCGGCTTTGGCTACTAAGGTGGCAGTCATCGTGAAAGCGGTGGGGATAGCATCTCGATGACGATTCGATTTTGGCCACTTAGGTAATTTGTATTGATATTCATTTGAGTTTTGAATTGTGATTTTAATTTTTTGTTTGTTTATAATTTGGAATGATTTCAGATTCGGTTTGGTTGTGAATTTGATCTTGTGTTTTGGTTTGAGCTGTGGTTAAAAATCTGTGGTATTGGATTCGGTTTTCATATTAATTAAGGTATCCTTTTTTAGTTGAATCTGAGTATATTCGTGCTGGAGGGTTGGGTTATAGTACTTGGAATTTCTGAGTTTCCTCTTTTCATTGCTTAATTCCATCCTCCTTTTGTTTCTTTTTCTCCTTTAATATTTTCCTAGCCAATCTTTGCTTTAATTTGTTTTTGAAGTAGATTGTAGAAAAATGCAGGTGGTATTTAGAGAAAAGTAGAATAGTTGTTTGGATGTCCATTGTTTGCCTCCCCTGAATAACTCATGCACTTAAATGGGGGTTGACGCTGTAGTTATATTCTTTCATATTCCTAGCGAAGTCTCATGCTCTAACCATTGTGGGTTTGTGCATACAACTCAAATCAAATATTAGCAAATTTGATGGCCAGAGTTGTTCACACAAGTTGCAAGAGAGCCACGACGCACCTGTGACTAAAGGTTTCACACATGACTAGAATATATACATGCATTATTGTTTTTCTATTGTTTCTTACTGTAAATTCTTTTCTGCAGTTGTATACTAGAATTTTGATGCACCAATTCTAATTCTCTTATATAAGATTCCAATACTGTGTACTATTTTTGTGTGTTTTAGCAATAAGGTCATTCTTCTCTCTTTCAGCGTTTAGGGGCAGCAAACCGAATGAGATGAAGTTTCGCTAATACTAGAGAGCTGGAGTCAGATTAGGTTTTTAGCTTAGTTGAATTAATTTTTTTTTTTTAATATCAAGGATTTACAACTCTTCCAAGGTTGTTTTGTGAGTTGACTGCAATTTTCATTGTAGACTTACTTTACAGCTACATTGCTGTGAAAGATGGGCTTTTTCAAAATAGAAAAAAAGAAAAACTAATTGTCATCTGCCCTGAACCATACTAAATACATTTGATTCTTTTAGTTCTCTGCTTCTTTGCCTTAAGAAGCTACAGGCTTGTTTAATTTATGTTTACTTTTAGTCAAGAGCAGCTCAAAAAATTTAGATTGACATTTCATGTGGTCAAGGTCTTTGGGTCCTATCTTGGATCTGTTAATGCAATAAATTTTCAATTGAGCTCTTTAGCATGTGTCAATTTCCACTGGTGCATGAACAACATTAGTCTAGAAGTAATGAAGGTAACACTTTCAATTAGTAGAAAACAGTCTCTAAAGCTTACTTTCAAAAGCTATGAAGTTGTGCTATAATGAGGTAGCTGGTTTACGAACATGGGGTTTTTGCAATTGTACACTTTTATCATACATATTATGCAAAGGAAATGATGTAGTTGTTAACTTCCAGTAAGTGGTATGAACTGTTCATATTCTGCAACTGAGTTAATTTCTATGACATAGTATTAACAATGTACTTCGATGACATAATATGAGTATTTTACTAATTTTCTATAATAGTAACAGATTTTTCAGTAACAAAGCATGCTCCATATTTTGCTCTATATATAGCTGTGCATTTGAAATTTATGATATACAGAATGTGATTTTTACTAGGAATATAGTTCTATGACATAGTATTAACAGTGTACTTCTATGATATAATATGGGTATTTTACTAATTTTCTGTAATATTAACAGATTTTTCAGTAACAAAGCATGCTCCATATTTTGCTCTATATATAGCTGTGCACTTGAATTTTATGATATGTAGAATGTAATTTTTACTAGGAAGATAATTCTATAACATAGTATTAACAGTGTACTTCTATGACATAATATGGGTATTTTACTAATTTTCTATAATATAAAGAAATTTTTTAGTAAAAAAACATGCTCTATATTTTGCTCTATATATAGCTGTGCACTTGAAGTTTATGATATGCAGAATGTGATTTTAACTAAAAAGATAGTTCTATGACATAGTATTAACAGTGTACTTCTATGACATAGTATTAACAATGTATTTTTTTCTTTTTCTTGTAGAGGTATTTCCTTTTGCATTTGCGATCGTTTCTGGTGAAACTATGGACAATTGGAGGTGGTTTCTGCACAAGATATCGGATGTCTTACTGGGTTTTCTTTTTGAGTTTTTTTTTGTATGAAATAGTATTAACAATGTTTTCTATGAAATAGTATTAACAATGTTTTCTATGAAATTGTATTAACAATGTACTTCTATTACATGATATTAACGATATACATCTATGACATGATATTAACAATGTACATCTATGACATGGTATTAACAATGTATTTCTATGAAATAGTATTAACAATGTACTTCTATAAAATGGTTTATGACATGGTATTAACAATGTACATCTATGAAATGATATTAACAATGTACTTTTATAAAATGGTTTGCGGAGGTTTGGTAAAGAAGGGTTGTGGAGACATGCCCTTGGTTTTTATGATTTTTTTTTTTAATTTGGATTTTTAAAAAAAATATGGGCTAGGCTTGTTGGGCTTGTTTTGGGTTTTTTTTTTTGTCTTTTGTATTAAGCTTGTTTTAAGTTAATCAATGGCAGAGATGCAATATATAGGAAGATCAACACTTATTTGTTATGTAGTAAATGTTTTTTGGGTATGTTTATAAAGTGAATTCCATGTTTTGGGCTTTTTTTTTTATAAAATTGGGCTGGGGTTATTTTGGGTGCTTTTTGAGTTTTTTTTTTTTTTTTTTTCTGTTGGGTTTGATAGTGGCAGTGGTGTAATTTATTGGAACTTCAACACTAATTTGTTATTTAATAAATGGGTTTTGGGTGTGTTTATAAAGTGTTTTTCATGTGGGGTTTTTTTATAATTTCAGCCCTTATTTTGGGTATATTAGTGAAGCTCCCTTTTTATAATTTGGACTCCTAAAATAGGTATAATAGTGAATCTCCCATAAAAATATTGATTGTCAATTTAAAAATAAATAAATAATATGCAAAAACCAAAATATTGCATTTTGAACCAATAATATGCAGAAAAACAAATTCATTGATAAGCCACAAAATGCATTGCACCTAAAAACAAATACAATAATATTAACATAAAAAATAAACAAAATCACCCAAAATATCATTACAAGCCAATATATAAACATTCCGACAAAAAATTAAACCAATATATAAACGAAGAAAAAAATTTATAGTAGTTAATTGTTATAGTTTTGTGGTGTTTTGTATAATGCTATCGTAACCTGTTATAGCGTTTTTAACACGTTATTTGGGGGAAGTTGTGATGTACATACATAGTGGGGCAACTCAAACAAGCATTCCATCAACTGTAGCAGAATCAAGTGTGGAACAATTGGCATTTGGAAGTGCCACTTTTGTCATATAATAGGAACTTCCTTGCAATTTAATTTTTTCAAATTATATTCCAGGTATAACAAACAAAATAAGAAATTGAATTGCGGGGGTATTGTCTTTTTATTGCAATGGTGCAAACTGCCAAGATATAGCAAGCCATATGCATGCGTCTAGCATAGTAGCACGTGACTCTTCTGATCGCTCTCGTTTATAAAGTTAAATGATGGGAGATTCACTATTATGCTCAATATAGGGATTCAATGACAGGACCCGCCCTGAATTCCTCTGAACCCGAGACGAATCCTGTGGAAATTCCAACATCACCGATGTCAGGCCCACTTACTAATGACCAAGACTTTCAACTACAATTTTGGCAGAGTCTCTCCTGTAAATTGAATAATCCCAAAAATTTCAACCTGCTTAAAACACATTTAATATCACCAACTGACAGCATGCACAAGATAATTTCAAGCAATAAAATAATCGGCCTCCGGCGTTCAAGTAATCCGAAACAAAACTACCAACAAAGCTCTTAAGTCAAATAATACCTTAAACAAGACATATAATAAACTCAAACATAATTATGAATGCCAAATGCAATTTACATCATCTAACTTCCCAAATATCTAACATACAAGGTTTTAACCTCCGAACACAATCGCAAGTAGTTTAAGGCCTCAGCCCAATCTCAATAAAACAACATAAATAAAATATAGTCAGCGGCTGTACTTGGGTGGGACCCCAGGCTACCTACGTACCCTTACTAAGGGATCAAGCCACACGTAGTTCTTCACATACATAATCATGCACCAAATGATATACAACCATTTCAGTAGTACAAGTAAATTATTTCAAGAGATATCTTCCCCTTTTTTTATTTAAATCCCAACACACTTCATTTTATACAATAATCTTTCTCCGATATAGTAAAATAATCCCTTTTTCTTCTCCATGTTACTCTATAACACGCCGGATAATCCAACGCCACGTGTGATGAGCAAATAACATAATCATAATGTCTCAAACGCTGGAAATTCCAACGCCACATGTAAGACCAGATAGTCATATATTTTTCTCATACACCAGAAAATCCAACTCCACGAATGTGAAGTGTCTCACACGCCGAAAATTACAACGCCACGTGTGAGATTAGATAGTCATATATTCTTCCCATACGTCGGAAAATCCAACGTCACGTATGGGAAGTGTCTCACATGCCGGAAATTCCAACGCCACGTGTGAGACCAGATAGTCACATATTCTTCTCATACACTGGAAAATCCAACGCCACGTATAGGAAGTGCCTCACACGCCGGAAATTCCACCGCCACATACGGGAAGTGTCTAGTATTTGATGGATGGTACTCAACATATATAATCCATATTCCGAATAATTATAAGTCTCAAATGTCACAATAATAATAGAGATATTCACAATTTAGCGATTCAAGTCTATAGTAGAATGCAACATAATTTAATCAAATAATAATAATTAAAGATAAGCAACAACCTTTAGAGCATTTCCAGCAAGGGGCCCAAGGGGAGGGCTAGGAGGGGCAAACCCAAAATGGTGTTTCCAGCAACAAAAATCAGCCAGGGCAAGGTGTGGGGCCCAGCGAACTGGGCTGGCCCTTGGGGAGGCTGGCGAGCACCAAAACTTGTTTTGGGCTGATGTCATCGCGGACGTCACGACGACATCAGCACTGGGGTTTAAATTTTTTAACGTTGGCGCGTGAATTGATGCGCCGCTGTGTCCCCAACGGGTCTATTCCACATGGCGAGGCAAGGGCTGTCCGATCCACTTTTTCCAGCAATCCAACAGCAGCCATTTTTTCGCCAATAAAAAATGAAAAAATCGGAACTACCCCCCTAACGGCTCTCTTCCACGTGGCTCCTTCTAGGCTCTCCGATCCCCTTTTTCCAGCAATCCAATTGCAGCCAATTTTTTCCCAAATAAAAAAATGAAAAAAAATCGCAAAAAATTTAAAAAAATACCCAAAAAATACTGAATTTTTTTTCTATAAATACCAACCAATACTCTTCACTTTTAACACCAACTCCTCATACATTTTCTTCTCCTTCTACTATTATTCACTTTCTACTCAATATTTTTTTCACTTTCAAGTTGTATTTTTCTAGAAAAATTTATGGGTTCTTCTAGTGAAACCGGAGGGGCATGGAGCATCATGGAAGATGTTAGCTTGTGTGAGTCTTGGCTCCACATTAGTCATTGTCCTGTAACGGCCAATGAGATGAAATTCTGTCATATGTGGAAAAAAATTCATCAGGATTTTTTGTGAAAGGGTAATTGGTTCGACCTGTACGGAAATGACATTATCTAGTATGTGGAAAATTCTTAATAAAGAGTTAGCAAAATGGAGAGATGCCTTGGCAAAAGCGATGGACAACCATAGAAGCGGGGAAAACCTTACCAGTGGACAACCATTGAAGCGGGGAAAACCTTACCAGTGAGGTAAATTATTTGTAATTTTTGTTTTATTAATTTCTATGTCATATTAAATTTTATTTAAATGTTTCTTGCAATTTATATATTTTGCTAATATTTCTTGTATTTCCAATATTAATATGAATGTTTGTTGCAATATTTATATTTTGTTTTGCATTTCTAATAAATTGTTAAAGTTTCTTGTATTTCCATTATTATTTTTTTATATTTGTTGCATTGCCAATATTTCTTAAAGTTTCTTGCATTTCCTTTTTTTTTTTTTTTATAGATTATTCAAGCACAAATATTTTTTGCTGCTACTGGGCAAAGCAAAAAAAGTTTCAACCATACCCTATGTTGGGAGGTGGTGAAGAATTGTAAAAGATTCCAAATTATTCCAACGGGTCCAACGGTAGTGTTGAACGAGACGCCACTCTATGAGACACGGGCATCGGATTCACCTATGGATTCCCCGATGAGTTAAGACTCACCCATCGAAAAAGAGCCAAGGCCTATTGGGAGAAAGGCGGCGAAGGCGAAGAGAGGGAGTAATTCTACCAAGAATGCATCTAAATTTTTGGAGGACATTTCAAAGATGCAAGCCATGAGAATTGAAATGGACATGAAACAACAAGAGTACGATAGGGCAATGGAACTAGAATATGCAAAAGAAAGGGAGTATGTACGCCAACAAAGGGAGTATGTACGCCGAGAAAAGATTTAAAAAAAGGATCAGGAAACCATGGCCATGGATACAACTCATATGTCCCCTGAAACAAAACAATATTGGAAGCCAGAACGAAGGGATATTATGAGACAAAGACGTGACGATGGACCTAGCAACACGGATTGGTTAAATGATCAAAACCATTAAGTTAGTTTGCTTGCCTTTCATTTCATTGTACCATGAAGTTAGTTTGCTTGCCTTTCATTTCATTGTATTTTTTGTTTTGTTTAAAAAAATTAGTGGTAATTCATGTATTTTATTTTATGAGTTTTATTGATTTTCTTTTAGTGAATGAAGAAAATATTCAATAGAATTCCTTTTTATTCAAAACATTCCATACATAAAAAGCAAACCACAACCAAAGCATAAAAAATAAACAAACCACAACTAAAGCATAAAAAAATAACAAAGCATAACTAAAAATACAACACTTCACTTCATTGACCTTCATTGCCTTTTACCGCCCACAAATGCTCCATCAAGTCAACTTGACGGTGTTCATGAATATACGACGATTGCATCTCCGTGTAGAGCTCAATCATACAATGCATGAAACTACCATCTCTAACCAACGGATCATGCTACACTAGTTCTCCATTTGGCCCCATAGGTTTTTCATAAATTCGTGTTAAGGCCGTGTTCATGGGATCTGGTTCATACACTTCATCAACATTGTAATCATACTCATCTTCCACAATCATATTGTGGAGGATGATACAAGTCATCATTATACTTCTAAGCACCTCCTCGTCAAATAGACGCGCCGCGCCCCTGATAATAGCCTACCGGGCTTGAAGGATACCGAAGCACCTCTCCACATCTTTTCTGTACCTCTCTTGATAGGCAGCAAAAAAAATTTCCTTCTGGGATCGGGGATGTGGAATTGATTTCACAAATGTTGTCCACCTCGTATAGATACCATAAGCTAGATAATACCCGTTCTGGTATACGATATTATTGATTTGATATGTGATATTTGGGCCTTCATCTCTCAGAACATCATTGATTACCGGGGATTGACCCAAGACGTTCAAATAGTTTTGAGAGTCGTCAACTCCAAAGAAGGCGTGTCAAACCCATGTATCAAAACCAGCAACTGCTTCGAAGATGATGCTTTTCTGCCCTTTCCGATTCCCATAATCCCCTTGCCAAGCAGTTTGACAATTTTTCCATTGTCGTGTATGCTGTCAATGCTACCAATCATTCCAGGAAATCCACGAGACTCGCTTTTTGTAGAAGCCGTTGCAAGTCCCTGCACATAGGTCTGCGCAGGTAGTCCCTGGTGTACAGATTTTCCACTACATTACAAAATCGCACCAAGCTCTCCAAAATAGTGGACTTCCCCATCCGGGCAATCTCATCCACCTGATCAGCAGATGACCCATACGCCAACATTCGTATCACAGCTATGAACTTTTACACCGGAAGCAGCCCCAAATTTCCAGCACAATTTTTCTTTTGAACAAAGTAGTCATCATAATTGCAAATATCATGCATGACTTTATTGAACAAATGAGGTTGCATTCTATATCTTGCTCAAAAATGAACATCAGAGTACAGAGATTCTGGGATAAAATAATCTTCCAGAAGATTCTTACCTCGAGAATGTCTGTCTGTCCACATTCAATGCCCGACGTTCTCGTGAACCACGGCAGCTTTGGTTTTCTTCCTCCAGCAAAGCAACGGCCATGCCAAGTTGCTCATCTAGTTCTCTCTGCGCCCTTTTACTTGTAGCTCTTCTACACATTCTTTATCGCCTTTCTCGCTCTTGCCTCTCCAAAACCTCTTCCATGTCTGCCATTGAGAATGGAGAATGAAATCTAAAATTTGAGAAATGAAATCTAAAATCTGAGAAATAAAGATGTAGAGAAGATATGGTGTGGGATGTATGAGCTGAGCCTCTGATCTTATAGAAAAATTTAGACAGATAAAGATGACATGTGGCACAATTTTAGAGGGTGAAAATCTTATCTGAAATTTGAAATTCACATGAAATTTGGAATTTGAAATTTATCTGGAATTTAAATTTTGAAATGTATCTGAAATTTGACATTTTGAATTTATCTGAAATTTGAATTTTGAAATGTATCTGAAATTTCAAACCGAAAATCTTATCCGATATGAATAGTATTGACACGTAGGAACCTAAAAATCTTATCCGAAAATATTATCTAAATTAATTGTTTAAGTAAACAAAGTTGTGAAAAAAATAAAAACATGAATAGTATTTGCCATGACAAGCCTAAACTACTGGAAACACACTTTGCTGGGGGGCTAGGGCAGCTACTATTCACATAAATAGTAGTTACCCTAGGGCTCCCCTTGCCATGGCAAGGAGCTAACTGGTGGAAATGCTCTTAAAGGAAATCCCATAATGAACAAATTTCCAATTTAAACTCAAATAACAATTAAGACTCGTTTACAAGTTTATCCTATTTACTTTTCAAATGATGAAACTACCTCGAAAGACTAACAGTCAACCGAGAGGTCAAACTAACCAAACTTGGTCGACCGGGCCCGCAGGGCCCACGACATCCGTTTTACGATTCGAAAGTTTCTAAGGGTTCCACAAGGTCTAGGATACAAGTCTTGCAAGTTTGGTCTGGATCGGATGGTCAGATCATTCACGATCGCACAGTTACTATAAACCTAGACCTAGGGTTGGCATTTCCGAAGTATTCGGGACTCCGTTTTATGATCCATAGAATCCTACACGATTCTAAGGACGTCTAGATTATCATATAATAAAGTCAAGATGATCCAACGATTCAAACCTATCGAACCCAGATAACACACAATAGGCAAAATCCGTTCAAGACTCAAACGGTATCCAAATTGGAATCTGAGCACCCCTACGTGCTCGTGAGAACCTGGAGATCACATCGGGACACAATGCCCCTTTTCTACAATGCCCAAGCGCCGCCACACGCGCTGGGAACTCGTGGGTGTCCAAAGCGATTAAACTTCACCGTAAAACTCAAGATCACAACTCAAGGCTCCTACCCTAGGTTTAACACCCTATTTGGATATACCTCGAAACATGGGCGGAAGTGGCCGGAATCCCGATCCCAAAGTCGGTCGAATTTCAATTCGAAAATCAGACTGCCTATGCTCAAAATTGATGAAATCCTACCCAACCATCAACTAGATTATGAAGAATGGATGAATTTTCATACCTTGATCACCAAAAATGGAGGCCGGAGGAGAGGGATCGGAGCTGACGAAATTTCAAGCGAAAATCAACCTAAAAATCATGTTTTCCGATTGCTGGAGTGGAAGCCAATGTCGGGAAGGGCCGAGTCTTGACGGCGGGGCTGAGCCGGTCCCTTTGGCACCGTCCCGTTGCCATGGTCGGTGGCGGAGTTTGAAGAGAGAGAGGGAGAGGGCTGCCGTCGAGGAGAGAGAAAGAGTGACTGGAGGAGAGAGAGGAAAATGAGGGTTTTAAGATTTTTATCAAACCCTTTTCACAAATATTACGGTTATGCCACTAAGGGTATTTTGATCGTATCTTTTTCGTTACAACTCCAATTTGAGCCCACTACACGTCTACGGACTCATCTCGCCGTGCTCTACGTAACGGTACAGTCGAAATTCCCAAATTTCTTCCCGGTCAAAAAGTCAACTTTAAACCTAATAAAATATTTCATGGGCAAAATGGTCTTTTATCTGAATAACTTAATAATTAAAAATTTATTTAGGACTGGGTCGTTACATTCAAATATTTTATTTTATTTTAATATAAAAATATATATATAATGGACTTTAGAAACACAACCAAGGCCTTTTACAAATTACAAAATTGTTATCGATTTCTTAAACCAAGTCCAACCACAAAACCTTTAAAATAATAATAATAATAATAATTAATAAATAAATAAAACTTAAAACACTCAACAGGACGTCAAAGTAATTTAATTTTGCCAGCTGTCATTTTTTGGGTTAATTTATAGAAATTAAATTGTGTAGTATTTATCATAGGGATTTGATTTCCCCACTCCCCTTTTCTCCACTTACACTCCCTTTTGCTTTTTAATACTTTTTAATCAATTTTGTTCTTTCTCTTTCCTATTCTACCCTTACCCTACATTAATTTCTTTTTACTTCACTTTGATATTAGTTCTTTTTCTTTATACTTAATTTTCCAACTTCCACTCCATTTTCAGTATTTGTTTTCCTTTACTCGACTGAGAAATTAAGTTTTTTTTTTCTTTCCCTTTAATACTGAAAATTGAGTGTAAGTTGGAAAATTAAGTATAAAGAAAAAGAAATAATATAAAAGTGAAGTAAAAAAGAAATTAATGTAGGGTAAGGATAGAATAGGAAAGAAAAAGAACAAAATTGTTAAAAAGTATTAAAAAGCAAAAGAGAGTATAAGTGGACAAAAGGGGAGTGGGGAAATAAGCTCCTTGGGCTTGTCTAATATAGATCCCTACATTTTCTATTTCCTAGACATATACCCATAACTCTATAAATCTATGTGTAAAACCCAATTTCAAATTTAAATGACTAGTATGATATAAAATGTCGTAGTATTCCTATGTTTTTACATTGTTGCCACCAAACTCCATATTTTATAAATAATTTATTTCAAGCATTTCATTAACTGCCATAATTGTAATTAATACTCCCTATTGATAGCATATCAACCACCCCATTTCTTTTGGTTGTCATTCCCTCTCATCACCCCTTAAAATTGCAAACCCAAAAAAAAAAAAATTTGTAAATTACATATCCAATAATGTACCTATAAAAAATATAAATATAAATATAAAACCAATATATAAACGAAGAAAAAAATTCATAATAGTTAATTGTTATTCGTGTTGATGCCAAAGTCAATAGAAACTTAATGTTATAGTTTGTGGTGTTTTGTATAATGTTTTCCTAACCTATTATAGCGTTTTTAACACGCTATTTAGAGGAAGTTGTAGTGTACATACATAGTGGGGCAACTGAAACACGTATTCCATCTACTGTAGCAGAATCAAGTGTGGAACAATTGGCATTTGAAAGTGCCACTTTTGTCATATAATAATAACTTCCTTGCAATTTAAGCTCCCTAGGCTTGTCCAATACAGATCCCTACATTTTCTATTTTCTAGACATATACCCATCATTCTATAAATCTATGTGAAAAACTCAATTTCAAATTTAAATGACTAGTATGATATAAGAGGTCGCAGTATTCCTATTAAAAAGTAATATATTAAATGACAACCTTAGAGATAATAAATATAATTTTAATAAAATATTATTTTATATGATTTTATATGTTATATAATATGGTCTCTAAGTAATATAACTATTATTTTATATCAAAAAAATAATATTTATTTCAATAATTATATTTTACGAATACTTGCTTATTCGGCCCGAACCAAGGAACCCCTTAGATATGATGCAAAATGGATCTTGTTCTATCGTTGATCAGAGATTTCTCTATGAACAATAGGAATCGGAGTTTGAAGAAGGGGAAGGAGTCCTCGACCCACGACGAATAGAGGAGGATTTATTCACTATATATTTCTATCGATCAGATATCATGCAAACCTTTTCTATACTAATAGCATAGAACCTTACTCTATTTAATCTAACAAATATTTAATCTAATAAAAGTTTTTTTAAAAAAAATTGAATGATGACAGAGAATAAAAGTAAAGTATCTAGGCATACCTATTTTTATCTAATTGGATGGGTTACTTTCTTTTGTTTTCATTATTATAGATTTTTTAGAATAATATAAACTGTGAAACGTTACCCTGCCATAATGTGATGTGCTTCCAATGCCAATAAAAAGTAACCCATCCAATCTATGTTTTTACATTGTTGCCACCAAACTTCATATTTTATTAATAATTTATTTCAAGCATTTCATTAACTACCATAATTGTAATTAATACTTCCTATTAATAGCATATCAACCACCCCATTTCTTTTGGTTGTCATTCCCTCTCATTGCCTCCTAAAATTGCAAACCAAAACAAAAACAAAAACAAAAAATTATGTAAATTACATATCCAATAATGTACCTATAAAAAATTATAAATATAAATATATATATGTATAAAATATAAACATAAACCAATATATAAACGAAGAAAAAAATTCATAATAGTCAATTGTTATTCGTGTTGATGCCAAAGTCAATAGAAACTTAATGTTATAGTTTGTGGTGTTTTGTATAATGCTATTGTAACCTATTATGGCGTTTTTAACACGTTATTTGGAGGAAATTGTGGTGTACATACATAGTGGGGCAACTCAAACACGCGTTCCATCTACTGTAGCAGAATCAAGTGTGGAACAATTGGCATTTGAAAGTGCCGAGTGTGGAACAATTGGCAATTGAAGGTGCCACTTTTGCCATATCATAGTAACTTCCTTGCAATTTAATTTTTTTCAAATTATATTCCGGGTGTAACAAACAAAATAAAAAATTGAATTGCGGGGGTATTGTCTTTTTATTGCAATGGTGCAAACTGCCAAGATATAGCAAGCCATGTGCATGCGTTTAAAGATTATTGGTTGAAGCAAAACTTTTTAAAAGGGAGTCAAACAAATAAGGTCAACTCTTATGTCTTCTAATCCATCTTGACAGGTTGTATATTTTTGTTTTCTTCTAATTTTGTCATAAATTAGAAATAAATAAATAAATAAAAATAATAATTACCTGACCAACATGGTACTGTTTGCGTCTTGGTCTTTAGCCGTCTTGACAAATTGTACGTTGGTGTGTAACGCGGTTTCTAATCGTAGGTTAGTAAGACTTTTCTTTAAGTCTAAAGTCGTTCTAAATATGAACCACACAATTCGACAGATATAATGCTATATAAGTCCATGCAACCACACTTAGAGTGTTAGATTAATCTCAAGAAGCGAGATGGGAATTATTTCAAACAGGATTTCTAGGGAGGAGCTCCGCCCAGGAGATCACATCTATGCTTATAGACACTGGCATACATATTCCCACCATGGTGAGTATATATATATGTATAGGGTAAGCTTCTGTTGAGGAATTTATTCAATAAACTTATTTGAGGGATACTCTTGTAGATCCCACCATACATTATATTTCATTAATCCAAATCGTCCATTTTGTAGATATTCATTCAAAAATTATCTCTACAAGAAAATCATTTGAATCCGATATCATTTGACCACTCAATTAAATTATTGAAATTTTAGTACTTTCTTGAAGTACCGTGTTCATTGATTTTGTATAACACAATTAGATGTCTAAACAGTTTCTGATTTATCTAATTTTTTGTAAGGATGATTTATGAATGAAGACCTAAAAAATAGATGGTTTGGATCATTAGAAAAAAAAAATTGTAGGGTACCCTAAAGGGTGTTCCTCAATATATATACACAAAGCTTCAATTGAGGAACTCCTTTGTAGTGCCCATTCCGTATTGTATTTCACTAATCCAAATTGTCTATTTTTTAGATAATCATTCAGAGATCATTTCTACAAAAAATCACTTGAATCCGATATCATTTGACCACTCAATTGAGTTATTGAAATGTTAGTACTTTCTTGAAGCATTGTGTTATTGATTTTGTAGGACACAATTAGATGTCGAAACGGTTTTCGATTTGTCTAATTTTTTGCAAGGATGATCTATGGATGTAGACTTAAAAAATAGATGGTTTGGATCATTGAAAAAAAAAAAATCGTAGGGGACCATAGATAGTGTCCCTCAAATAAAATTATTTAAAAAATCCCCCAATAAAAGGGATATATATACATATGTGTGTGTGCGCGCGCGTGTGTGTTTTCTAGAAGTCATATTTTTATTTGTTAGCGATCAGACGGATAGTTATTTACAGAAAATTATATATAAATTGTATTTATAATATTATATAATATAGCATGTGGATGGTGCTATGCATGCACGCAGGTATATATGTTGGGGATGGTTTGGTGATTCATTTCAATGCAACAAAAGATCCAAATGATCCAAAAAGTAGTAGCTCATCGAGAGAGTCTCCATGTGGAAAGTGCGGGCATGACCCAAACACGAAACGGGGAGTGCTGAGAACCTGCATTGATTGCTTCCTAAAAGACCACCACCTGCTTCGCTTCGAATACGGGGTCTCTCCACTCCACTTCATATTCAAACAGAAAGGAACTTGTAGTACTGAGTGTTGCTATTCAAACGAGGAAACTGTAGATCTTGCCACCAAGATTTTCAACAAAGATGAGGTTCACGGGAAGGGGTTTGGTGACTATGACGTGCTTGATAACAACTGCGAAAACTTTGCCAGTTATTGCAAAACAGGCAAGCGCGTGAGCGAGCAGGCTCTCAAGGCAATGGGTATTGCAGCTGTTTCCTCTAAAACCGATACTCCATCCTCATCTACTTCCAAGACTGCCATGGTTCTTTCTCTTTTTTCTTCCAAGTCGTCTTAGTGATTCTCTATGTTATGTTGTGAAAATTGTTGTTTGATTGTGTGCTCAAAATAGTTTCTTGTATTTTCTATGCAATTAATTAATTACAATTGTACTTGTGCACTTTATGTTTTGAAAGCATCTTAGGTATGGTATAGTATAATGTCATTAAGTATCTTTTTTTTTTATATATGCTAAACTCACACACAATATGGATGCTAAGACTTGAATATAGGAGCTTGCATGAGGGAGCAATTACTCCAAACCACTACACTAATGGGTCATTTGCATGTCAATTTTAATTTCCCTCACTTGTTGATGAAGAAATCGTCATCAAATGTGCCATTCTCTTTAGTATATATAAACTATGGGTAATGTTAGGTTTACCACATTGAGTTTTTTGGTTTAAAGGTCCATGAACTTTGACCTGATTCGCATTTTGGTCCCTCAATTTCCAAAATCATTTCCTTGGTCCTTTAACTTCAGTTTCGTTGGACAAATGGTCCCACCGTTAGTTCTAACAATTTTTCCGTTAAATTTAAGGGTAAATGGGTTTTTTCAGGTTGGTTTTATTCCCCTCCCCCAATTGTGAAACTCATCTTCCCTCCAAAACAACAGCCCTAAAAAGACCCTAAATTGCAATCCCCTTCCTCTTTATAAGCTGGTGCTTATCATATTGGTTGAGTAAATGTTAAAATCATCAATTTTGGGAACTTGGAGAGCATATTAGTTGGAATAACGGAAAGTGATATATCTCAAACATTAAGGCAATGAAATGCACACATGAAATAGTAGAGCAACCTTCAATGATATGCAGATGAATCAAACTTGCATTCACTACAATTTCAAATGTTCATAGATAGAGCCTTTTCTACAAAAGTGAAATCATATGACATGTTTAATACATCCCCAAAATATGACAAAGATGTTTCAATCATAGAAGGCATCCCAAAATAGATAACTTGTAACTCAAACAAAGTGCAAAAGACACTTAATCTTTTTCCTAAGAATCCAGAGTAGTCACAACATAGTTCAATCATGGATGAACCCAAAACAATTACAAAACACCTTTCATATGGTAGTCCTCTTCCTCTCATTGGAAAATTGTTTGATGGCTATGAACTAATCTGCTTTCCAAGCTTCCAAAATTGACGATTTCAACATTTACTCTACCAATATGAGAAACACCAGCTTATAAAGAGGAAGGGGATTGGAATTGAGGGTTCTTTAGGGTTGTTGTTTCACAGAGAAGGTGAATTTCACAATGGGGGAAATAAAACCAACCTGATAAGACCTATTTACTCCTAAATTTAACGAAAAAATTTAGAATACTGACGGTGGGACCATTTGTCCTAACGAGACTGAAGTTAAAGGACCACATGAACGATTTTGGAAATGGAAGGACCAAAATGTGAACTAGGTAAAAGTTCACGGACCATTCAACCTAAAAACTCTATTATAAAGGTTGAACAAGATGTGGTAAATAAATATGGTATGCCTAGCATTTTCCATAAACTAAAATCATCATTCATCCATTACTCCTCTTTTTCTCATGAAGACACCAATTGAAGACACAGCATATTCACAAACAAATTAATCACTATTATATTTTACAATTGCAATTAAGGCCCGACCGCGTTGTTGGCGATTTGGTCCACACGTTGTCCTTAAGGCCGACCACATGGGTATTGATGGGCCTCGTCAACCTTCTTTTTTCTATGGGCATCCTTAGGCTGGGATAAGAGGTTTTGGGGCTTGTATTTGGCCTTTTGAGATCGTCTACCTCCTTAAGTGGCGATGCTTTGTTATTGGGCTCTCTTTGGCAGGCCCAGTTCATATTTGGTATCAACATAAAAGCATCTCTAATAGTAGTAACAAATTAAACTTTTCAAATTGAAGTTTATTTGCCTATGTGACAATTTGAAAATGTTTATTTGCTACTTGAATAACTTTTGCTCCAACAAACTCTTCAATTCAATTAATGCAATATCATGGAAAAGAATGAAAAAATGTGAAAAATGTCTATGTATTTAGGCTTAATTACACTAAATGCCCCTTGAAACTTCGGTCAAATCCCACTTTGCCCCCTCAAACTCAAAATGACCCACTTTCATCCCTTGATTAAAGTTTGCTGACCCACTTTTCTCCCTACCGTCAACTTTCATCCAAACGTCTAATTGAGTTATTGAAATTTTAGTACTTTCTTGAAGTACCGTGTTAATTGATTTTGTAGGACACAATTGGATGTCGAAATAGTTTCCGATTTGTCTAATTTTTTGCAAGGATGATCTATGAATGTAAACTTTAAAAATAGATAGTTTGGATGGTTGAAAAAAAATTAGGAGGGGACCCTAAAGGGTGTCCCTCAAATAAAATTATTTGAGTGATCCTCAATACAAGGGGACTGATATATATAGCCGCCCCCCTAGCATTTCTTTTCTTCCTCCCCCCATGACCACCACCATAGACACCTCCCTCTTCCCCCTTCCTTAGACTTTGTATTTTCCATACCTTTCAGTTCTTGCTTACCTTAACCCTCAGCCCCATTACGGCCTAAATAAAGACCTCTTTGATCCAAGTTGTGTGACATTGATAGTGGAGATTTGGTGGACAAGCGAATATGGCGGGGTGTTTTCATGAGATCACTTCAGTGAAACATTTTAAACCATAAAATATGATTGAGTGAAAAGTATGAGAGCATCCCTTGTGAGGAGTTGAAATAAGTTTGAATGTGCCCTATTTTGATTTTGATGAATTATATTGATGGTTGGCTATCACACACTCCACACATGTTATGTATTTGAGTTGTGCTATCATTTGAGAAAAGTTTTAGAGCTATGCATATTATTGTAAAACTTTGCTTTAGTCATGTACATTAGTGATTCTCTATGGGTGTTGTTAAAAAAGAATAGTGTTAGTTTAGTTTTATTTTATTTTTCTTTCTTTTCTTTGTTTTGCTTGAGGACAAGCAAAGATTTACGTTTGGGGAATTTGATGTGCTCATAAATTCGACATTTATCTATGAAATTTCTCCATGTCTACACCTTTGTTTTACTCTTTTATATAGGTTTTACATTCTTTTATTACTTTTTCAGGTAATCACAAGCGAATGGTGGAAAATGAGCTAAAAATATAAAGTTGAGTTTGAAAGGCCTCTGCAGATCAGTCAAGTTCACGGATTATACTGTACTGACTCAGTAAGAACCAGAAGCTGAGCCACATATGCTTGGAAAGCTATGGATGTCCATTTTCTGGGGTATTTTACGGTTCGTGAATATCATTTTTCTAGAGGAAGTTATGGTGGTTTTAGTACAGGTAGTTCGGGCTGCACGGGAATCTGCAATCTTTTCTAAAGTCCAAGTTTTGAGGCCCAAATCACATCAATTGGGCCAATGAGGAATATTCCTATTTCCCATGGGTTTATATGTTTGAATAAAAAATATGTAGGGTTTCGAAAACGTGGAGAATACAAGGAGCAACAAAACTTTTTTTGGGAAAAAATTAAAAAAAAAGAAAAGGTGGCTTCTGTGCCATATTTTTGAGTCGAAAAATAGAAAAAAGAAAGGAGAAGAAGAGGGCAGCCACACAATCCCATCCTCCTCCATCCTTCAAGGTTCCAAGATTTCAAAGGGTTAGGAAGCAAGGAAGAACGTCAAGGCATCATCCAATCATTCTGGCTGACCAACACACCATCAAGGAGCTATCTTCTTCCTCTTTTTATTTTCTGTTTTGTATGTTCTTGTTGTCTATTTAAGTTATGGGTAACTAAGTAACTAAGTACTTTAGTTAGGGCTCAAGTGAAGCCCTAATCATATTTCTTTAAGGATTTCGATATGCCTTTGCTGCAAACCACTTTTGTGATGCTTAATTGATTAATTTCATATTATATTTTACAATTTACATATGTTATGTTATGCTTGATCACCATACGCATGTTGTGTATTGAGTTTGTTACATAGGTAAATTTAGATGACCGAGTCTTGTGCCTATGAGAGTAACAAAAGAATTAGCTATAAGTTCTTAAAATTAATCATCATGAATAACTAGAATAGATACCATGTTCTAGGAGTTGTGTGTTTGTCGATTTCCATGTGTTATGCATTCTTAAAGTGCAACTTAATAGATACCATGCTAAACACTTGTTAGCGTCGATACCCATGCCTAACTTGTTGCTTAGGGAAATCAATAATTTAAAGAGTAGATATCAAGCCTTTAGGTTGAAAAACATGAGCATCTAAACTCTGTTTTGTAGCATTGTACATGTCGTTTGTTTAAGGAAGAAGATTAGCGGTGAACATTGAATCCCTAACTAGTTTTCTCTTGTTTTAACCTCAATCCAATTCTATTTTTAATCAAACGCTATTTAATATTTTGTTTCAAAATTTTCAGTTTTCAATATCATCTTAAAATCATCCTTTTGAACACCTTGTCTACACCATGTGCCTTTGTGTATTGCTTGACTTTGATTAGAAATCTTCGGGTTTTGAAATAAGTTTTTTTTAGGGTTTTCTTTCACTTTTGCATTCTTAGTTTGTGCCATTTAGTTAGTAGTTGTTGTGTTCCTTCCGAGTGCCAATATATGGTTAGTATAATGGTACAAGTAAGGGTGTCGAACCACAGGGACCGATTGGACCTCTATAAATTACTAGTTTTGAAAGAACCCTAACAAAAAGTGAAAGTGACAAATTGAGAGTAGTTTGTGTTGTAAACGAAAAATAACTTAAAATGCAAGAAGAATGTAGCAGCGAATGAGATATTGATGTAAGAAGAATAGGGATGAGACCAGGGATTTCGAGTTCACCATTGCAAAGAAAATTCCATGTTTATAAAGTTAAACCATATTCAACTACCAACCTGTTTCCAGAGTTTGTTTTACATATATATGATCAGCCATATGATGTGTGGTTTTGATCAAATTCTCCTAATCTGCAACCTAATTGGGATGTTCAACTTTGGTTCCAGGTTAAGAGTCATTAACATGCGAGAAAACGTTAAAGAACCGAAGAAAACACACAGCAGGATGTTTGCATAGCATTCTCTTCATTCATTCACATGTCTACCAAGATTAAGCATGATGTTTACAATAACCTTGACTAGATAATCTGTAGGCAACCCTAATGGTGATCAAACATTAAAATTGACAAACAAATTTAACAATAGATTCAGTGAATGAAACAAGAAACAGATTGATGAACAGAATACTTTAACTTAGAAACATAGATCAATGTTGCAAGGCTACATCGAAATTCCCTAGCTATGAATTTAGTTACACATCATGTTCACAAAGATTAAAACGAAAATAAACAACATGAGTGAAAATAAATTCATGAGAGGAAACCCTTGAACCGATTCTGATGTTGAACTTCTCCAAGAACAGCCTCCTGCAATGAGTCTTGATGGTGGAAATATATGGGCGGCTAGGGTTTAAGTGTGTGTGAAAGGGGAGAATAACAAAAAGAAGGATGTCTAGGGTTGTGAAATTCGTCCAAAATAAATAGGGTCTGTGAAAGTGGCTAAAAGGCAAGTTTTTATGGGGTAAAAGAGGCTGTCAGATATTCCAAAGAGATCCTAATAAATCAGCCTTTATTTTGCACGTTTTTGCCTTATTTGGCACCTCCAAATCAGCCTAGAAATCCCCATTACTGTCCCATTATGCTCTTAGTCTTTAAACAAGCCAGGTTCGCTTTGGATCTTTATTTGGACTTCAAAACAGGTCACGAAATTTGTTTCCACGTTTGAATAATGGTCAGCTCCAAAAATGACATGTTTTGATTTCTTTTGCCTTCAACTTGATCCTAAAGTAGGTGCAACTGCATACTAACACAAAATAGGGTAAAACACAACATGTTTAACAAAAAACATCACAAATAGACTAGAAATGGATGGTATAAATGTATAAATATATGAGTTATCAAATACCCCCAAACCTGATTTTCGCTAGTCCTCGAGCAAAATTGAAATTGAAAACACACAAGACAATAAAGTCTAACTAGACCACTTTCGATGGCTAAACGATTGCACTGAGCATGTGCAACAAGCCTTTAAACCCCTAGGTGTCCCTAGTAGGAGGAGCTGTGTCTCCTGAGGGTTTACAGTGATGACACCCACAAACATCTACATACTTGCAAACAAATTGGTTAAAGCATACTTATAGCAAAATAATAAGAACCAATGGAAGCTTAGTCATACATTCAAACCACTAGTCTGCCACTTGAAAGAATCATATCATAAAGTGTAAAAAATAATTACTCCATGTCCCATGACTTCAAAGACACCATACTCAAATGCCAAAGATAGAAATCGCCTCAACTTTAGTCCTCACAGATATCACTCAAATTTTCACTCAGATCCTAAGGCAGGGTCTCTGGACAGATCTCATGAAGGGAATCAAACACTAAGAATATGGATAGCACACATACTTAGCAGCACTTATAAATACATCCTCAAAGATCAGCTAGGTCTTTCACAAGGTTTGTAATGTTAAGGCTTAGGTCAGGGGCTATGAAAGAAAGGATAGGAAATGCTAAAGCTTGGGACATACCAAAGTGTCTTCCTTGTGAAAGCAGCAAGCTCTCCTCTTGAATTGATCTTTGTTGTTTGTTCGTGGCATCCAGGATCCGTGCGATAATGGAAGGATTTAGAAATTACATCCTCTTTGATTTTTTTTCTTTTCTTTTCTAAAACTTTGTTTCTTTTTTCTTTCTTTTTTCTACAATTCCAGCACACATACCTCGGTACACACCACTTTCTTTATGTAGAGCTCGAATTATCTTTGTCTTCATCACTTTGGTATTCCCCAAACTATAGGGTATAGCTGTAATGGGCTAAATATCTCATATTGAGATAAAAGGATATGGGGGAAAAAATGTGAGAAAAGAAAATGGCTAAAAATGATTGGCTTCAAAATGGGGTAATGGCACACACATAAAGGTAAGAAATTAGGCCTTTTGGTGGTTAAGACATGCATAGCCTAACATCATCTCAATGAGTTCATTCATGAGTGTTACCAAACACATGGTATCTGCGAAAGAGAACAATTCTTAGCGTTCAATCAAACAAAAATAATGAGATCATTTGAAATGAAAGTTGAAGCAAAAAGATAGGAGTACAAACAATTTAAACCCTCTCAAAGAAGTAATAGGCTCAAAATCACTCTCTAGGGTAGTCTCCACAATTCTTCTTCCCGAATTTGAGCATGATACTTTAACCACCATGATTCCAAGAGTAACAGCTTTTGAAAATAATAATAATAATGATACGAACTTTTTCATGACAACACAGTAGTCCTCATTGTAAACCATAGCCCTCATATACATTCACATTAGTAAGCAAAGGCAAACTTTAACCAGAACTAGAAACAAACGACAAATCCCACATCCCCCAAACCTAAACTAAGCATTGTCCTCGATGCTTAAAAAAAATGAATGGAATGGATGCAATGCAAATTGGCAGTGTACATGGAATGAAATAAAATAAAAACTAAAAACTAACACAAATAAAAGGAAAGAACACAAACCCAGCTAGGTTGCCTCTTAGCAAGCGCTTTATTTAATGTCTAGGCAAGACATGGTAGTGTGTCTAAGTTGTCATAAACTCGAGAGAATCCATAACTACATAAACCTGCTCCTGTGAAACATTCTCCAAATAAGGCTTCAAACGCTGTCCATTGACCTTAAAACGGGTCCCATTCTTGATGTTTTCTATCTCCATAGCTCCATGGGGAAATACTTGAAGCACTTTGAATGGTCCAACCCATCTAGACTTCAATTTACCTGGAAAAAGTCGCAAACGTGAGTCATACAAAAGTACTTTCATACCTGGTTGAAACTCCTTCCTAAGAATTGCTTTGTCATGGTAGAGCTTGGTTCGTTCTTTGTAGATCCTTGCATTCTCATATGATTCATTTCTGAGCTCTTCCAACTCATTGAGTTGGAGCTTCCTCACTGTACCAGCTTCTTTGAGATCAAAATTGAACTTCTTTATGGCCCAATATGCACGGTGCTCAAGCTCCATTGGCAAATGACATGCCTTTTCCAAACACCAGTCGATAAGGGCTCATTCCAATTGGGGTCTTGTACGCTGTTCGATACGCCCAAAGTGCATCATTCAACCTTAGTGACCAATCCTTCCTTGTAGAGCTGACGGTGATCAAGATGTTCTTTATTTCTCTATTGCTGATTTCCACTTGTCCAGAGGTTTGAGGATGGTATGGAGTTGCCACTTTATGTGTGATGTTGTACTTCTTCATCAATGCCTCGAAAGGTTTGTTGCAGAAGTGACTGCCACCATCGCTAATGATAGCTCTCGGAGTTCCAAACCTAGTGAAAATCATATCTTTGAGAAAATTCAAAACAACTTTGTGATCATTAGTTCTTGTAGCGGTTGCCTCAACCCATTTTGATACATAATCTACTGCCACTAGTATGTATATGTATCCAAAAGAAGATGGGAATGGTCCCATGAAGTCTATTCCTCATACATCGAACAGCTCTACCACTAAAATGTTGTTTAATGACATTTCATTCCTGCGACTGATGCTCCCCATTTTCTGACACATATCACACTTAGAGCAAGAATCAAAAGCATCTTTAAACAATGTAGGCCAAAAGAAAACAAAAACCTAAGAGCTGCATGATCAGAGTAAACAATAACTTTAGAGCCAACAAGATATGAACGAAATTTCTCTAAAGCGAAAACAACAGCAAGCAACTCCTTCTCAGTTGTAGAGTAATTGAGTTGAGCATCGTTTAATGTTCGACTTGCATAGTAGATTACGTGTGGCAGCTTATTTACTCTTTGACCTAAAACAGCACCAATAGCATAGTCAGAGGCGTCACACATTAGCTCAAAAGGCAAAGACCAATATGGTGCCATAATGATAGGAGCAGAGGTTAGTTCACGTTTCAAGGTATTAAATGCATTCATACAATCTTTATCAAAGTGAAATACAACATCTTTGGCCAAAAGATTGCACAATGGATGAGTGATCTTGGAAAAATCCTTAATGAAACGACGATAAAAACCAGCATGTCCTAGAAAGCTTCTCACTCCCTTCACTGAAGTAGGGGCTGCCATATTTGAGATGATGTCAATTTTTGCTTTGTCGACTTCAATACCCTTGCTGGATATTACATGCCCCAACACAACACCTTGTTTCACCATAAATTGACACTTTTCCCAATTGAGAATCAAATTTGTTTCCTGACATCTTTGAAGCACTAGAGAGAGATGGTTAAGACAAGTATCAAAAGAAGAACCAAAAACTGAAAAATCGTCCATGAATACCTCAATAAATCTCTCAATCATATCTGAAAAGATTGCCAGCATATATCGTTGGAATGTTGCTGGGGCATTGCAAAGGCCAAACGGCATCCTCCTATATGCAAAAGTGCCAAAAGGACAGGTGAATGTAGTCTTCTCTTGATCTTCTGGAGCAATCGCAATTTGATTATAACCTGAATATCCATCAAGAAAACAATAATATGCGTGACCAGCTAATCGCTCAAGCATTTGATCAATAAAAGGCATAGGAAAATAATCTTTTCTAGTGTACGAATTCAACTTCCTGTAATCGGTGCAAACACGCCAACTAGCTGCAGGTCTCATTTGAACAAGCACTTTATGCTCATTTTTTACCACTGTGATTCCAATCCTCTTAGGCACTACGTGAACAGCGCTGACCCATTTGCTATCTAAAATCGGGTATATGATACCCACATCTAGCAACTTCAACACTTCAACTCTCACTACTTCCTTCATGTGTGGATTGAGCCTTCTTTGTGGTTCACGAGTTGGTTTCGCTCCCTCTTCCAATAAAATTTGATGCATGCACATGGTAGGGCTTATTCCCTTGATATCTGCAATAGACCAACCAATGGCTGATTTGAACTCTTTTAGCACCCTAATTAGCTTCTCTTCTTCCAAAGGGGTGAGGTCAGATGCTATGATAACTGGGAGAGTTTCAAACTCAGCTAGGTAAGCATATTTTAGATGTGATGGAAGTGGTTTAAGCTCAAGTTTTGGAGGTTTAACAACAGAAGGGGTCAGATGTGTGGCAGATGGTCTTAATGGCTTTATAAGAGCTGAAAAAGTGGAGGGATATGGTTTTAATGCTTCCAAGGCTGCCACCATCTCCATGGGCACTTCTTCATCAAAGTCATCTTGAGATTGACTCAAAACATATTGTAATGGATCATTGGATTGTGCCAGCAAAAACTTAGAGAAAACAAGTGAATCAAGCACATCAATCGAACAACAATCAAGTGAACTAGAAGGGTGAGAAAGAGATTCAAACACTTTGAATTGTACAGTTTCTCCTAGCACAGTCATGGTGAGGAGACCATTTTGCACATCTATGATAGTCTTTGCCGTGGCCATAAAGGGTCTCCCAAGCAAAATAGGTAACTCACGATCATGTATAGGAGCCTCTTCCATGTCCAATACTACAAAATCAGCAGGCAAAATTAGTTTGTCAACTTGAACTAAGATATCTTCCACTATACCTCTTGGATATTTCACTGATCGATCGGCAAGTTGCAATGAAATAGTTGTTGCCTTCAAACCCCCCAAACCTAATTGAAGGTAAACTGAATAGGGCATTAAATTGATGCTCGCCCCTAAGTCAAGCATAGCCTTTTCAACTAGCTTGTCTCCAATGGTGATATTGATAGAAAACTGCCCGGATTCATGAGTTTTGGTGGGAGCTTTCTTTGAAGCACAAAGCACTCACATTTTCAGACACCATCACCTTCTCATTAGGTCCATACTTCCTCTTATAAGTGTTTAGCTCCTTGAAAAATTTCCCATATGCTGACATATTCCTAATGACATCAAGCAAAGGTAAATTAACATTCACTTTACTTAAAATATCAAAAATTTCTTTAAATGACTTCTCCTGCTTGCTTTTGGCAACTCTTCAAGGAAATGGGACTGGAGGAGTGTAAGGTTTTTCAGCCTTGTGAAAATTTGGAGCTTCATACGAAGAAGTGGCATTGCTTGGATCTTCACTCGGTTTCTCATGCTCTTCTTGAGTGGGGCCTGCATTCACATGATCAGATTTATTAGTAACTTCATTTCCAAATCTATTATTAATAACCTTACCACTTCTAAGTGTTATGACCGCTTTGGCCTGCTCTTGGTTCCTTTGAAGTATCACCAGTTCTCTTTGACTCAAAGCATCAGCAATCTGACCTAATTGTGTCTCCATTTTGGTTAGAGCAGCTGAATGTTGTTGGAGAGTACTATTGGTAGTTTGCTGGAATTGAACGGTGTTCTGAGCTAGCATTTTGACCGTATCTTCAAGCGTAGTGGCAGGCTTTGGTTGGAAATTTTGAAATTGATTGTTATTCTTCCATGAGAGATTGGGATGATCTCTCCAACCATGGTTATATGTATTAGAGAACGGGTCATTCCTTGGCCTCTGATTGTAAGAATTCATGAGATTCACTTGCTCTTGAACGAATTCGGGATAAGCCTCACTAGCTGAGCATTGATAAGTAGGATGACCTGGTATGTTGCACATGGCACACACCTCAGCTATCTTAGGCGCCATATTGAGCACAGAATCGAGCTTCTTTTCCAAACTAGCCACTTGCAAAGCAAGATCATTATTAGAACTCATTTCATACATTCCAACTCGTTTACCTCTTGTATCTTTGTGTTGAGCATTAGATCCCAACATCTCATAAATGTTATATGACTCTTGAGCATTTTTCTTCTTCAAAGCTCCACCTGCTGCATTATCCACAGTTGATTGACATGTTTGGGTTAATCCAGCATAAAAAATTTGCATTTGTAAGTAAAGAGGTAACCCATGATGTGGACATTGCAGCAACAGGCCTTTGAAACGCTCCCAACATTCATTTAAAGGTTCTCCATCATCTTGTTTAAAGTTAAAGATTTGCCCTCTCAACGTAGCTGTCTTTTGAGTTGAGAAAAACTTCTCCAGAAACTTCTTAGCTACGGCATCCCAAGTGGTGAGCGAACCAGGTGCTAAAGTCATTAGCCAATTCTTTGCTCTATCTTTCAATGTATAAGGAAAAACCCTCATCCTCATATTTGCTTCACTCACTCCCTGCAAAGGTAAACCACTCACAACATTGTAGAATTCCTTAATATGGGATAATGGATCTTCGTTAGGTAAACCATAAAAAGAAGGAAGCATGTGAAAATGAGAAGATTTGAGTTCATAATTTCTAGCTTCAGTAGGCAGCAAGATGCACGAAGGTGAATTTGGTATAACCGGTTGAGCATAATCTTCCAAAGCTCGGTTGTCATCGTTATTGCCAGCCATCTCTTCTTCTCCGTCAGAGTTAGAGTTATCGAAAGAATCTACACTCGCTAGGGCTAGAAGAACTATTGTCCTCTTCTATACGGCTAGTCCGGGCACTAGCTGATACACTCTCAAAAGTGTTGCTCTTTAACCGTTCAAGTCTTTGGCCTATTTCAGCAAGTGTATCTGACATATACTACCTGACAAACAAAAATAAAACGAAATTAGGGTTTCAGAACAAGCAATCACAGAGGACTTATATCAGTCCCCGGCAACGGCGCCAAAATTTTGTTGTGTTCCTTCCGAGTGCCAATATATGGTTAGTATAATGGTACAAGTAAGGGTGTCGAACCACAGGGACCGATTGGACCTCTATAAATTACTAGTTTTGAAAGAACCCTAACTAAAAGTGAAAGTGACAAATTGAGAGTAGTTTGTGTTGTAAACGAAAAATAACTTAAAATGCAAGAAGAATGTAGCAGCGAATGAGATATTGATGTAAGAAGAATAGGGATGAGACCAGGGATTTCGAGTTCACCATTGCAAAACCAATTTCATGTTTATAAAGTTAAACCATATTCAACTACCAACCTGTTTCCAGAGTTTGTTTTACATATTTATGATCAGCCATATGATGTGTGGTTTTGATCAAATTCTCCTAATCTGCAACCTAATTGGGATGTTCAACTTTGGTTCCAGGTTAAGAGTCATTAACATGCGAGAAAACATTAAAGAACCGAAGAAAACACACGGCAAGATGTTTGCATAGCATTCTCTTCATTCATTCACATGTCTACCAAGATTAAGCATGATGTTTACAATAACCTTGACTAGATAATCTGTAGGCAACCCTAATGGTGATCAAACATTAAAATTGACAAACAAATTTAACAATAGATTCAGTGAATGAAACAAGAAACAGATTGATGAACGAATACTTTAACTTAGAAACATAGATCAATGTTGCAAGGCTACATCGAAATCCCTAGCTATGAATTTAGTTACACATCATGTTCACAAAGATTAAAACGAAAATAAACAACATGAGTGAAAATAAATTCATGAGAGGAAACTTTTGAACCGATTCTGATGTTGAACTTCTCCAAGAACAGCCTCCTGCAATGAGTCTTGATGGTGGAAATATATGGGCGGCTAGGGTTTAAGTGTGTGTGAAAGGGGAGAATAACAAAAAGAAGGATGTCTAGGGTTGTGAAATTCGTCCAAAATAGATAGGGTCTGTGAAAGTGGCTAAAAGGCAAGTTTTTATGGGGTAAAAGAGGCTGTCAGATATTCCAAAGAGATCCTAATAAATCAGCCTTTATTTTACAAGTTTTTGCCTTATTTGGCATCTCCAAATCAGCCTAGAAATCCACATTACTTTCCCATTATGCTCTTAGTCTTTAAACAAGCCAGGTTCGCTTTGGATCTTTATTTGGACTTCAAAACAGGTCACGAAATTTGTTTCCACGTTTGAATAATGGTCAGCTCCAAAAATGACATGTTTTGATTTCTTTTGCCTTCAACTTGATCCTAAAGTAGGTGCAACTGCATACTAACACAAAATAGGGTAAAACGCAACATGTTTAACTCAAAAACATCACAAATAGACTAGAAATGGATGGTATAAATGTATAAATATATGAGTTATCAGTAGTTCTAGGAAATTAATAATTTTAAACACATATTAATCCAATCCTCATGGGAATAATCTCGTATTTGCTTTTTATACTATTTGTCTGATCTTGTGCACTTGCGAGTTAAAACGCGCATAGAGTTGCTTAATTTTTAGGTTGCTATTTCTACAACAACGAGTCAAAAAAATCAAACCCAACGGCTGCTCAAATGTACCCTTTTATCTTTAATCATGTAGTTCAAATATATTAATGCTTTTCCTTAGAAAATAGTGTAACTCTCATTAAAGAGGACTCAGAAACCATTCTAAGTTCTTGGGCAATCCCCATTTCAATCATTCATTTCATATATCAACAAGATTTTCTTTGTTTGTTGGTTACAAAGTCAATTCTTAAGCACCACCTAATCCATCCAGATTGCTTGAGATACCCGCATTTCTTAAGCCATTTAAAACCACAGAGCTACCGAGCCTAGTGTCACCACCAAGTTATCAAGCTCCGTGAGACTATATCTAACCACGCGCTCATTCTAAAGGCCTTGTGGTTAAGGCCTAGAACCTTGCGACCGAGAATATGTTCCTATCTCCACCAACGAGCCTCACTTGAAAATAAGTCAAGATATCAGCACCCATTTTTACACATGACTACTTGTGACTATGGTACTGGCACGCCATGCACACACAATTAAAGAAGGACATCTTTGTCACCAAATCCGCTTAGACCGCTTGATTGTTTTATTTTGAAAATAACTGATCACATGGCCGAAAATATTTAGAGGTCAACAACAGCAACAACCGTCAAAAATTCAGATTATTAAAATACATATACAACATGAGGCTCGTTGAGATGGCAAAACAAAATACAAAAAACTAAACTGCACCTTGGATACACCTCCGTTTTACAAGCAGAAGTAGTTTTGGCCTTAAAACATGCTCTTATATGGGCACAACACTTACCATAAGAAGATTGAAGTGGAAGGGGAATCAAAGGTACCTATACAAATCTTGTTGCACAAGGCACAAATTCTGTGGACGCGGCTCTCCATTTTTTAGGACATGCAGGATTTGCTACACAAATTTCAGGAAGTCAGAATTGGCGACGTCTATCAAGAAGCCAATATGGTAGCGGATGCACTTTCTAAAAAGGGGCAAACGATTTCCTCCCACTATCTGGTTTGGCAATGTTTCTAAATTATACTTAGTTTGAATTTTGATTTGTATGGTTTAAAGATCCTTAGATGATCCACTATTTAATTTACTCTTTAAAAAAAAAAATAGAGGTTCTTAAATCTAAGTCCTAAATGTTTGGTTACCTTGTATCAATGACAACAAATGTGTGGATTAAACTCAACTCTTGGTTGAATTTTTGGATCTATATCAACTTTTCTAACCTTGGATGTCGGTGTTGGGTGAGTAAATCACAATAAATTATGAGGACAAAATGGATAGCAGAAAATCACTACAAAATGAAGTACAAAGTGGATGTATAGCAGCCAGAGCAAGTGATGACAAGTGAGGCATCTTGGACGCAAAACAAGTGTGACCACTGCCTTGCACCCCGTCTTCCCCTCTCTCCCACTGCATGCACCAAGAAGCTTTCAGGAAGGGGCTGGATGATCTTTATACAGAAAAGAGTACTTGCTCATCATAATATTTGAACATCCTCCATAAATTACAGGGTTCAAAATTAACCAATCAAGTACAATGAGATTCTCAAAACTGGCTGTGTTTCTGGTTTTTTCATTTTATTTTGTACTGCTTGTCCATGGGAAAGTGCAGCCCAATGAGCTGAGGGTGAGATCTGGAAACTCTTTCAATGCGGTTAGTACTTTAGTGCATAAGCTCGTCTCTCTCTCTCTCTCTCTCTCTCTCTCTCTCTCTGTGGAAACTCTTTTAAAAGTTTGGACTTAACCAGTTGCCTCTTATGTTTGATGTTTTGTGTAGGGAAGAGCAGATCATTGTAGAAGAAAGGGCGCTCATTGCAAAGAAGGAGATGGTGGGTCAAAAGAAAATGGTTTTGAGGATGAGGACTACATCTACACCAACTCTCTTCCTTAATTAGCTACATATATATATTGTAATTAATAATATTATGTAAATTAGTTTGTTGCTTGATAAATTAGCTAGTTATTATCTATGGCTACTCCAAGTTTGTTATTCAATGAAAGAGTGATCAAACTGTGGTCATGCTGAAGATCTCTTTTTCCATTTTCTGATTCTCCCTTGTAATTAGTTGTTAACCCCATGGCATCAGTTGCGTGTGTGAGAAACTTCTCTCCTCTAGTTTAGACTATCGCTTGTACTAAAAAAATAAATGAGTTGTTAACCAATAATATTTAGGGTTTGAAATTTAAAGCACAATTAACAAGCGGAGAGAGATGTTATCAAACTTTTATTCGAACACAGCAGTGCAAGCATGCATGGCCATAACTATATGAGAAAAATCATTTCGTTTTTCTTTTGCCCAGCACCAGCAGATGCATCTGACTCATCTTGAATTTAGTGTATAACTTTGACCATAAAACTCACTCAATTTTGGACAAATAAATTAATATTTACTTCAACGTTGAGATTATAAATTAAGGCTTATCTTGATCAATATTTTGACACACTTCTTGGGTGGTGGAATGAAGAGATTAACTCTCTGATTTTGGTCCCTCTAATCTGGGTTCAGATGACTTGGCTTCGATCAGTACGTGGTTTATTGAAGATTTCACTTGAGAGAGAGGTAGATGCATGAGAACATGAGCGGAGGGAAAATAGTTGGCTCATTACATGTAATGAGTTCTTCTTTCTTTTAGAAAAATCGCAGTTTGATATATTTGTATAATTTATTTATTTTTTGTAATTTTAATGAAATACGTGTCAAAATGCCATTTGTCTACGAGGAGGAATTCTTTACAAGATAATTGAGAAGCATTCTTGGGGACCATTATGAGCTTTTCGAACATATATATCCTGTCTTATTGTACTAATTAATCATATCAGTTCTTGCACTTGAGTCAAATTACAGCATTTTAACTAATATTCCTGGCTTCTTGAAATCAGCTTTTAAGTGCTACCCATAGACATTGAATCATATATACCATGCATCATCCATCATGCATGCATGTAAGAATTCACATTGTCTTACTAAATAAATTTACAAAAAATGTCGGCCAAATTATGCTTTTGAACCTTCTAGTTTGGGCTAAGTTCCATTCTTATATTTTCAATTGTAGTCATTCAACTCATGTTGTTTATTAAGTTTTGCAATTTAAGGACAAAAGATGCCAATCCTCAGGCATTTCAAATGCAACTTCAAATTAGCCAATCAATAATGGTCAAGCTTGTTTGAGACTACTTCTATAAGACCTAAAAGAAGAATGACAACTAAAATCAGTTCTGACAATGTTTGACATGAAAACTTAAAAAGTGTTCTGAGTCATAAAAATTTCTGGAGAAGCATCTACCAAGCACGTGTTCCTTCATAAATTTAATAAAGCGTTTTTTTAAGAAGCACTGCCAAGTACTTTTCTAGGAAGCCCCAAGGGCCCCTAAAAAGGCACCTGAAAAAGAATGCAAGTAAAACACTCTTTTTTGTTGGTGCAAAAACATAGCAAAGTCAACTCCCTCCACTTCGGACAAAAAGAAAGCAACTGATGTTTTGAAGTACAAGTCCTAGTAAATAAACTTGCAGCTATATGCAAAGACGGCCAACTATAGCTTACATGATAAGCTGCACGGATTAAAAAACTGTAAGAAAACTCTTCTTCAATTATGGCTATACGTTGCATGCTTATTGCATGCTTACATATAGAAAAAGAAAACAAAAACTCTACATGATACAACATTATACAACAAATATGCACATTCGACCGCGTCAAATTTTGATGGGAGACCAGACTGCCATTGTCAGGCTCTTAGCTACAAGATTGTTACAAAGAACTCTACATTTGGGCTACAAGCTGCCCTATACAGTCATCAACCTGAAAAATGACGACATATCTTCATTTGGAGACATGAATTTGGGACAATGGCAACAAAATGGCAATAGCCAACCTAACCTAACAAAGGGATAAAACCAACTCTTATTAAACTTTGGATGAACAGCCCGTGTTCAGGATCTAAACATGCATCACAAACCTGCGAGCTGGAAGTTCAGAATCATGTTGTTGGTAGAAGTACCGTGTTACAGTAATCCCAAGATCCTAATTCTCTTCGAGGATCAGAAGGTTGACTTGTAAACCGTGAGCTGGATCACTGCTTGAAAAAATGGACCGAAAGTTCCACAAAATATGTAAAGCAAACGTTTCAGTACATATTATGAGGAGAATAAAAATAAGGAGCATTTCATGTTTATCAGCAAGAACAGGTAGAACACATTCTTTGAAATCGAATTTAAAACACTTACTGAATGGACATGGTTCATTCAATTGATTATATATCTAGACTGAAAAATAAAAGAACTTACATTCCTTAACTTGCAATTAAGGCCCTGACCCGTCCCAGCAAAACAATGCAAGTGGAACATCAGAAGGACCAAAGTGGACCAAAGTGTCACCTTTTAGTACTTGTAGCTTTTCTGATGTTCCACTTTGGTCCTTCTGATAAGTTCGCAATTCAAGAACACGTCGAAATTTCCTTCCAACTCCCTAATGTTGTAAGCATGTGCTCTTCACGTATAGGGGTATTTCTGTCTACTCGTGTTATCTACCTTACTACTTGGCTAAATCTCTTCCTATTTCATAAGAGCTCTTCAAAAATTTAGACTCTTGGGTTGAGATTTTGATCAATGGATCACAGTGAGAAAATTTTGATTTAGAGGTGGCAGAAGTGGCAGGAGTGGCTCATCTCGTCATGGCATACTGATTTAACTCTCTACTTGAGGGGCATGTGCTTACTCCATCATGAAATTGGACTGAAATTTGGACGTGTCAAATTGGATGGAAATTTGAATATGTCCTTGAATTTCAATGAAAATCAAACTACATGGATCAACTTGCCAAAATTGAAACCACATGAACTTAAAGTGATTTTTTATATATATAAATAATTTAAGGTTTTTTCTTATTGTAAATGGTCCATGAATGTACTAGTCTTCAAACTTCCATTACGAGGTAGGAATGGTGGTCGCCGTTATGGCAAGTGGGCACAATGGGTGTCCAATATGAAACTGAAAATAATTTTAAAACCACAAGAAAAACTTGATGTTAATAACAAGAAGCCAATAAAAAGAAAGGCAAACCAGAAGAGATGTAAGTTATTCGTTCACCTTTTGGAAACGAATGCAAAATGCAAAAATTGATAGGAGAACTTTGGTCAAACGAAATATCCACAGTATCATTCATGATCATGGTTCTTATGTTGAGCAAATATAAATTATTTAAATTAATCATTTCACAAGATTGTCTGAATGTGGCGAGTATTGTTCTTCTTTCAACTGCAAGGCCAAACTATCTAACATTGCATATATAAGCAAGCCTTCAGGATGACCCCTATCCTCGACTGTAAATACATGAGGTCTCCCATTAACATGAAGAAGGCTTTGTCCTGGAAATTTTTTTACTTTCTTAAATTTCATAGCTGTCCTTAATGCAGCAACTTTATCCCACCTCTCTGATGCAAATATGTTGGCCATCTCCACAAATGGAACTGCACCCTGGGGATCCAACTCAAATAGACGGCGACATGGATATTCCCCGATCTCTACATTACGGTGAATCTTGCAAGCACTAAGCAATGCACCCCATATGCGAGCATCAGGTTTCATCGGCATACTTTTCACAAGCTCCGTTGCTTCTTCCAACCTTCCTTTACGCCCAAGGAGATCCGCCATACAGAAATAGTGGTGTACCCCAGGATTTATTTTGTAAACTTTTTTCATCATGTCAAAGAACTCCATTCCTTTCTCAAGAAGACCTGCATGAGTGCAAGCTTGAAGAATGGCAAGAAAAGTTAAGTGGTTTGGTTTTAAGTCCAAATCCACCATCAAGCAGAAAAGGTCCAGAGCTTCTTTGTAGTTGCCATTCAAAGCAAAGCCTGCGATCATGGTTGTCCAGGAAACAACAGTTCTCACTGGCAAGGCATAGAAGAGCTCTTGAGCACTGTTAATATTTCCACATTTTGCATGCATGTCAATTAATGCATTGCAGACTACGATGCTGTCTCTTAAACCATTAGAAAAGGCATAGTTATGAATCCATTTTCCAAGCTCAAGTGCACCTGTTTGGCAGCAACCTGAAACCAGAAAAAGCACAGTAACCAAATCAGGTTTCTAACCAACTGCTTCCATAGTGTGAAACAATCTTAGTGCCTAATTCAAATCTCCTTTATCAGCATACCCACTGATCATAGCAGTCCATGAAACACAAGTTCTATTTGACATGCCATCAAATAAAAATCTAGAAGAAAGTATATCACCACACCTGGAATACATTGATATAAGGGCATTGACAACAAAAATGTCTGAATCACAGCCCATTTGAATTCGATGACAATGAATCAGCACACCTTGTAGCAATTTATCAGGTTGAATGCATGAAGAAAGGAGGCTCACAATTGTGCTTATATCAGGCCTATATCCATCACAGAGCATCCATTCGTAAAAATTTAGAGCATCAATAAATTTGTCTAAGTTTGCATATCCTGCAATCATTGAATTCCATGAGACAACAGTCCTCGTGCCAATTGCAATCCATTAAAGACAGCCATGGCCGAACTTAAGTCATCGCATTTGGAATAGGCAGAGATCCAAGTGTTAGCCATTGAAACATCTCCATCTATCCCAATCTGAATTCCAAATGCATTAATGGCTTTCACCAGTGCCAAATTCTTTGTCTCCAAACTTGCCTGAGTCAACCCCATAACCGTGATGGTATCAGGCAGAATTCGTGCAATCCTCATCTCATGGAACAAATGTAACACTTTATCAAGAAATCCCAATTGCGCAAAACCCATAAGCATCACATTCCAGCAAGCCACGTCTCTCATGGGAATTCTCTCAAACAGAATGTAGGCATCAGCCAACTGATCACACTTGACATACATATCAAGCATTGCTGTTTGCACAAAGATATCTGACCGAAATGGTGATTTTAAAACATTGGTGTGAATAATTTGGGAGAATTTGAGGTTGGAGAGCTTGGCACATGCTTTAGCCAAGAAGGGAAAGGTGAAGTTGTTAGGTTCCAAACCATTTTGTTTCATTTGGAAAAAGAGAAGGAGGGCTTTGTGGGGACGGTTTTGGTTCACAGATTCTCTTATAGCAGAGTTCCATCCAACAATGGTTGAGAATTTTGAAAGAAGGACCATTTATCATTGTCTTTGACGTGGCTGAAAAGAGAGATACCTTCTCTTCAAATCTAACTTAATGTTGACAACCATCAGTTTTACATATGCCTTGAAACTGCCACATAAGCATCATCAACTTTGGGGATGCATACACCTTTATAACAGCACTGTTTGAAACTGCCACATTCTTAAATGTCTTAATAGGGAAGGTCTAATGCTACATTTCATGATGCAATCACAAGACACCCAAGTATTGGTGTCTTTCTTGCTGCTCCTGGATGAAAAAAAGTCCCTTTAAAGAAGCATTAAAGATGAGTTGATTAATTTCACAGATATTTAACTAATTTAGAAAAGGAGTAGAAGAAAAAAGTAAAAGTTTTTGAAGATAGAAAAGATCCAACCCTATAGCATCACCATGCATGCTTCATTTAAAGAGGGCAAAACCATGAACCAGTTCAAACTTGTATATATGCAACTAAACTGGAAATAGGAAATATATCCAACCAAATTAGGAGACCCACATTACACAATTGAAATTGAATAACCAATAATGACAAAGCAGAACCATTTAGTCATCTGCGTCCCCACCAAAGACACATTGGATCCCGAAGGTTAGAGAAGTGAAACAACTATTATGATAACGCTCATGAATAAGTACTTATGGAAGTCTCTTGAGATTTCCGGATTGATGGATTCTAAATTTACAGAGGAATCATCAAAATCAAAAGGGTCCAAAAGTGAAACTAAAACACTGGTAGAAACGCAAAGAAACTGATTGCACAAACCAGAAACGGCGAAACCATTTATGGGATTAGGAAGTTCTAAATCCAAATACTTGGGAAATGCTTCATAACAAAAGAGTGAGCACCTTCTTATGCTGTGTCATTAAAGAAATATTCACAAGCATTTTTCATGACATTCATCTCGTGATGGAAATTTATGAATCTTGAACTGCTAATGAAAGTGTTCCACAATTTGCAAACACATCTGATCACTTGTGCACCACTTCCCTGCCTTGTTTCACACTTGAGAGTAAACGTGAGTGGAGCCAGAATGGTTTGTTCAGGCGGACTAAACCTCCAAACAAGACATTTATTCTCTTTTTTTAAAGGAAGGTGATAGAATTTTTTTTAGTGGAAGAAACAATTAATTCCACGGCTGGCATAGAACTTGTAGTACTAAGTCTAAGTGATATAAATTAGGAAGAGAAGAGATTCACAAGCCACAGTTGCTTACTCAAGGGTCAGCAAACTACAACTCAAGACCAACCCTCAATTCTATAAATTATACAGGACTAAATTCCATAAACTAATGCCAGAAAGTTATGAATGAATAAAAACCACAAAACCAGCAATCTACCACTTTTCCAACTGCACCAAATTTTTTATATATAAAAAAATACAGGTAATTGATAATAAGAAAAGAAAAACCAAATCAAACACAGAGATTCTCATAAGACAAACGCAACCTTAATCAATAAACCCTAACAATTCATTCCCAAACTAAAACGAGTAATTCGCAATTCAAATGTAAAGTAACAGTTAGAGAAGAATTACCAAAAATCAGCAGCTGAACTTAGGTCCCAACTGAAATTCCCAAATTGGGATTTGAGAGATATAGATAGAGCTGAAAACCTAGAAGAGAACAAAGCAACTATATTAGCACAAAGTAAAACTCAACTCAGAAAAAAAATTACACAATTCAGAAAACAAAAAAGTTGATGAGATAACCTCGCAATGGGGAGGGAGGGAATCAGACTGCTGTGCCGCGTTCGAAACTTGGATGAGAAGACTGGAAGTGGAGAGAAAGTAGAGGCTGACTGAGTGAGTGATGGTAAGCGGGTCAGGGGCAAAGGACTACGCCGCTGTGCTGTGTTTGAAATTCCGAAGAGAAAACTGTGAAATGGGCTTGGGCTTGCATGTAAATTTCATGAACTATTATTTCTGCTTAAAAACTTGGGAGACTTATAAATAAACCCAAAACGAGTACAATATTTATAAAAAATGATAAAATTAAAGTGGTTGGACAATAATACCCTTATTCTTTTCTAGATTTCCTAGGAGATCCTTTAGCCGTATGAAACTGAAACCTTTCTTCTTTTCATATGTTGCTGCCGTATGGAGCCAAGAAATTTGGCGGCTGTTCTACTGGATGGATTCTTCACGTGGTCTTCATGCATCCATCATGTTATCTATGTTGTGTAGCTCTTCTTCTTCTAAGCTATTCCAGTATGAGTTGTCATTATCTTGTGATATAATCTGCTGCTATCTGGTTGTAGATTTCGTCAAAAACTTTTGCTCCTGTAGTGCTGATCATGTATTCATATATATCATTTGGTCTCCTGGATGTGGATTCTGAATACACCTTGATAAACTTGGACTGGTACAGGAGGGTCAGACGATCATCATTAAGCTCGGCTATTATTGCTCCTCTGTATTGTTGGATGTCTTGCTTAGTAGGCATTCCTGTTTGTGTTGATTCTCCTGGACTAAGTAATTCATCAAAAGAAATAATAATCCTATGCTGTGCTAAATCTGGGTAAATGCTATCTTTAAACCACTCTGGGGGTATACTAGTGAAATCTAATTTTACATTTTTCCAAAGAGACAGATAAAAACTTATAATTTCTCTAAATTTTTGGGAGAACGAATCTAAATGCTCGCCATTTTCAATATAAAGTTTCCCTAAATAACCATATTGTGCTAATAATGCTGGAGTAACTACGATTATTTTTTGTTTATGCTCTAAATGCAATTCCCTATATTCAATCATGTTAATGCTGGCTAAGTAAATAGTGTAATGGGAACAGTTTTTGGTAATAATTGTGATGCCAGGATGTGGATTACTTTTTAAATTGAAAAGAAAAGCTTGAATATAAAGTTGAAGAGATGTATTTTGCTCATATTCTAAATTAATCATATGACTCTTAACATCTACTGGTAAAAATCTATACCTTTCTCTAGCTAGAGTTTGAAGAAAATAGGGATTTTTAGATTTTTGCTCAAGTAAAAATTCACTATTATGCTCAAGTAAGTTGGGCTTATTAGCCTCTTTTTCTTGTAGATTATGCTCCATTAAGGTGGGCTTATTAGCCTCTTCTTGTAGAATTTGACATCTTAAATTAATAATTCTAAAATGCTTAACTATTGTATCATATTCCTCTTTTTGCTCTGCATATTTTTCCTGCAAAAAAGAAAGGTGTTGTTTTGCTATTTTATAGTCATAATTATATGCTAAAAACTCTTGCTCAAGGGCTCTAATAAGCTTTTCATGCCCTCTTCTCATGCTTTCAGTATTAGTTCTAATGTTCCAAAAGTTATCTAAAAGCACTTTTTGTTTTTTTGCTAGTGATGCTTGAGTACGATACTTTAAAGAAGGATTTCTAATTTCTTGTACTGATATTCCATTATAAAAATAAGTATTTACTACTGATCGTGCTTGATTACTTATGCTTAATGGATTACCACTTGGTGATGGTGTACCATTATTTTTGCTGCCAGATGATGATGGTCCAAAATACTGCATACCTGTTAATGAATAATATGGGATAAGATATCTGCTAAAGTATTATCCATACCTTTAATATGCTCAAATATCGGTCTAAATCCATTTCCTGTAATAGAATCAACAAAATTGACCCATCTTCGGGCTGCTTGTTTATTAGTAGTAATTTTATTATAATGAGAAACAATATTCTGACAATCTGTTCTAATAGTAAATATTTCATTATGTAAAATAATGAAAATGCTTCAAGGGTATTAATTACTCCTAATATTTCTAAGTCAGTAGCTGGAAGTTAGCCTGTATATCATTAAATTTTCCTGATGCATATCTACAAACTTTTTCTTCATATTTGGGTTCTTCCTTATGTTTCTTTTGATATAAAATTCTTGCCCATCCTATTGATGATGCGTCCGTTTAAACTATTTTGTAATTATTATCTAATGGTAATGCTAAAGGTTTAAGTTGGGTTATATCTTGTTTTATACTTTGAACTAACTTAATATCTTCACTATTAAAATATTTTTGTCCTGTTTTACTAGTTTTGCTATGCAAAGCTGCAATTTTCCTTCATAAATCATGGATAAAACTTCTAGCATAAATTAATAAACCTAAAAATGCTTGTAATTGCTTTTTATCCTCTAACTTATCTGGAAATTCTAACACTTTTTTAGCTATGTGTTCTTGTAATTGTATGGTTCCTGACTTAATATACATACCTAAAAATTCTATATCTTGTTTTTCAAGTTCTACTTTATTTCTACTTATAACTATACCATTATCAATAAATTCTTTCAAAACAATTTCTAAGTGTTTTCTATGTTCATTTTTATTTTTACTATGAACTAATATATCATCTATATATACACTACAAAAATTATCATACTTCTTAAATATTTGGTCCATCTTTCTTTGAAAGATCGATGGTGCATTTTTTAATCCAAATGGCATTACAAGCCACTCAAAATGTCCTTCTGGACAGGTAAATGTTGTCCAATGGATTAATTCTTCTGCTAATCTAATTTGCCAAAATCCTGATTTACAATCAAACTTACTAAAGTATTTACTTTCTTGAATTTTATTCATAAGTTCATCCTTATTTGGTAGTTTATAACTATCTTTATAAGTATTATCATTTAATCCTATGTTAATACTATGTTAATACTATTATAAGACTCTAATATATTACTTTGATTAGTTGTGGTTATACCTTTCTTAAAAAATGTAATGTCTGGGGGTGTATATAAAAATCCTCTTTGTAAACTTTTTAAGAAATTTAATCCTAAGATAAAGGGATATGATCCTACTGGGGATATAAAGGTTAAGGGTAAATTAAACTGTTGTCTTTCTATCCTAATTGGTATATTATTAATACGATGTGTTAAGTATACAGGTCTTGTGTCAAATTGTATAATTCTTATTGGTCTATCTAATTTCTGCCTAAATTGTTCTGGTACTAACTCTTCTTTTATTACATTTTTTGTGCTTCCTGTATCTATCATAACTGTTGTTTGAATTTTATTTTCTTTTGACAATTCTAACTCACAATTAATTGTTATTAATGAACTAGTCTTCTATTTTTTTGTACTAGGGCAATTGTTCTTTTGGTTATTGTTATCTATTTCAACTGTATTTATTTCTATTGGTCTATTATTAAAACAAGGTTTACAATAAACTATTGTCTTAGTGTAATATTTTTCTACCACTATTTTCTTACATTTATTACATTCTTGAGGCCATCCTAAATTAACATATTTAAATTCTTCATGATCTATTTGTTCTTCAAACATACACATATGTTCATCGAATTCACTATCGGAATTACTAGAGTAATCTAATTCTGATTCTGAGTCTAAGGCATTAACACTATAAATACTTTCATTATCACTTAAATTGTCATCTATACTGTAGATTGATTCTAAGTCCTCATCATCTTCTAATTGAAATTGCTCAATTAATTGTAATTTTTCTCTAGCTTGTTTTCCTAATTTGGGACACTTAGGTCTAATATGTCCTACTTCACCACAAAGATAACATTTACATGTACTTTTATTAGGTACTTTATATTTTCTAATCCATGGTGTATTTGTTCTTTTCCTAAATTGTTTAGGGATGTATTTTCTTCTTCTAAAAGTTTTGGAAGGTTGTATTCTAAAATTTTTATTTTGTTGTTTATAAGGTTTATATTTTCTATAGCTTTTTCTACATGGCTTCTTCTGCCTAAATTTCCTATGACATTCATACTGTTTAGGTAAATCTATATTTTTACAACTCATGTAAAACTGTTTTCTAATTTGTTTTTTTGCTTTTATTTGACTACATTTTGACTGTAATATATCATATACATGTTGTATTCTTGCTCCTATGGATACATCTAATTTCCTAGGGTGCTTCTGCCATTCATTCCAAATTCTTTCTCCTATTGGTCCTTTAATTTTTGTCATATAAGTATCTAATAGATTAAGATCATCAATTCTACTTGTTCTTCCTAAATACTTGAAAAAGTCTGAAGTATATTCACTAATATATTGCAAATCACAAATTTGTAGTTGTTCTAAATTTCTTATGGCTCTAATTTGTTCTTGTTCATTTCTACCATCTAATCTGTTATGATCTAAAAATTCATATTTAATTAATTTAACAAAAGCATCTATATTAAACATTTCTTTTGCTGCTTGATGTTCTCTTGGATTTTTAGTTTTCCATGCTTGAAAATAATCAAAAACCATTCCATCTACAGTATGTTTAAAGTAATCTAACATATCTTTATTATTACTAAAATCTAACGTTTGTACCATATCTGACCACCCACTCATGTCGTGACACGTGGAACACACTTAAAGTCGAGAGCAGCTCAAGTAGGCCATGCCGAATGTTCCTTCGGCATTCTTTACCTATTCTAGGATCATCTACGATCCATCAGCTACCCACGCCAACTTTCGGCATAGTGTGCTTTGGCGACCAACGGTCACATCAATCCAACTCGACAAGTCGTCCCGTAACTCCTACTAGAACTCGCCGAGCACGTGTCGATCTCGAAGACTCTCCCACGAGTCCCACATCGAAACTGAGTACTAAGAGCATCACAAATGCTCTCTATAAATAGAGCCCCTTGGCCTGGCCAAGTGGTAAGACTTTTTGACTTGACTAGTGCTTCCACTGTCAATGGAATCGCTCTTAGTTACTAACTTTGGCATTGGAGTGCCTTCGGCAGTACCACACCGGTATCCCCTCCTCGTTCGGATCCAGCCCGCTCGAACCTTCTGGACATCACGGAAGAAGGTCACCCCGGTCCTCATCCATCGGCATACTTGTAAGTTAGCCTAAACTCTTATCTGCTCAGATTTAGCGCGAACAGATTGGCGCCGTCGTGGGAAGCCGATCGACAATCAGCCCATATCTCCCTTTACTTCTAAACTATGAACCCGCCTTCGCCCCTTGCGGCCGATGGTCCCATCCTCAGCCTCGCCTACCGAGAGAACCTGCGGTGCCGCCGGCATACCTCGAGTGGAAACGCTGGTCGGCAAAGCACCTGGAAGATAGGATGGAAGCCTGCGGAAATGACCAGGATGCAGAGCACAACAATATCCTCTCCTCCAAACTGACGACACCCGAAGCGACTTCACGAGCAACAATCACGTTCGCCCAACTACGGATGCGGTTTGGAATAAACCACGTAGCCGGCAGAACGATCATCGAAGAGCGTGCAAAGCTTAACGATCGAAAGGTTGGAAAGTAGCTAGCTCGGGGCAAACCGTCGGCCTCCGATCGTGCCAACCGCAGAGCACCACCGAGAATACTAAGTCTACTCCCACCGCCTCGATAATCAACGATCGACGATGGGAACGGCGGACATCACCGATTCCCGTCCCAAGCAAAACTCAATGATCGGCATCGGGCGTACTCGGATCAAATCTCCCATTCGACGGAGGTACGGCGTGATCGCCTAGAGGAGACAGACGAATCCGACTACATTCCGACCTCCCTCGGCACGACACTCTCATGCCGGTCGACGACATCCGGATCGGCCGTAAGGAACGATCGGTGGCAAGAACGTCGATAGCGGGCCACGAGGCACAAGGACACGAGGTCGCCTCCCAACCGCCCCCAAGCGGTAGAACCCTTTGGGACCAACCTCCTCCTACCGATCCTACAATTCGCCTCCTCCTTCAAAAAGTCAACTGGGAAAGATACAATCAGGGACCATTCACGATCGAATCCGATTCTACCGACACGAAAAAGAGGTACATGCACACATTTCAATCGGCCATGGGTTGCAAGGGACTCACCGATGAAGGCTAATGCTGTTGTTCCCATCTACCTTAGAAGAGGCACTCCAATTGGTTCTATCGACCGAACTGTACGGTAGACTCTTTCGACCGATTAAAGCAAATTTTCCTCAATCATTTTATGATACAGGATCGATCGTCTATACTCTGCCGACGACCTTTACACCATTCGGCAAGGAGATGCGGTGAGCCCTTCGAGTACGCGCGATTCAGCCACGAGTACTCGGTGCCCGAAACCGACGACCGAGCAGCCTTCGGCGCCTTCAAAAGTGGTCTCCGAGCCTCCCAATTTCGCTACCTAGTACACAGCAGCAATTGGACCACCTATGGCGAACTCATGAAGCAGGCAGCCATTCACGCCAAGGTCGAACACTTCAACTCTAAAGGAATTCCTTCGACATCTCCTGGCCAGGACGGAAAGTACAAGTCAGCCTTCGACATCCACCTATGACCATTTCCCGCCACACTAGACCACTAATCAAGCTCCCTACCGAAGGGCACCCACTGTGCCCGCACCTTGCACAACGGGGACAAGCGAAGGACTTGCCGAGTCGGCGGGACGGAGGCAAACACAATAAGGACTCGGTGGCTGAAATTTCTAAAGCACCAAGCGACCGGCACGGAGGTCTTCACCATTCTCAACTCGACCTACTGAACGTGTCCTCATGGCCAAAATCGATGATCCGGCCAAGCCTCCGAAGCTCCTCGGCAAGTCGACAAGGATACCGAGTCTTCGCCGATACCACCAATACAATGGCTACGAGCATCGAGTCTTGCATTGCCCTCGGAGGATCGTTCGAAACCGATCGAGGGCAAACTAGACCAGATCCGAATACAATGTCGGGCCCCGAACACCAAGGGAATCGGTAGATCAACATGATCAGCGGTGGTACACCGATCGACTCGGCCGTCCGGTCCGTCAAGAGTTACGTCACGTGCGTTCGGCACCCTCAGTCCTCGGCCTCAATGAGGAGTACAACAGCAAAATTCGGCGACTCGGATGGGAACCCATCACCTTTTCCAAGAAGAAGAAAAGGGCATCATCTTCCCCATTCAGATCCCATGATCATTCGAGCGACATTGCCGACTTCGACATAGGCGAATCCTCATCGACACCGAAGTTCGGTCAACATACTCTTTGCCGATGCTTTCAACACTCAGAATCGACCATCAAAGCCTCAACAAGGAGATCACTCCTCTTCTAAGCTTCTCGGCGATGTGGTTGAGCCAATCAAGAGCCTCCAGACTTCCCTTGCCATCGGCTCCAGCTTCCACTCACTTCCTAGTAGTCGATTGTCCGACCGCATACAACACCATCATCATCAGGCCCGCCCTCACAAGAATGAAAGCCATTTTGTCATCACATATGTTCGCTTAAATTCCCAAGACACTCGGAGTTGGTCAGTTCGAGGGGACCAACCGAGCGTGCATATATGCTATGTGTCATCCACGGCGGAATCGGCAACCCACGTCCAAGGCCAAGGTCGCCCAAAACACCGCCGCTTACCCACCCAAGCATCAACGGCAAATGAGGTCGAACGTCCCGATGACCCCGGACGACAACGTCCACGCCGCAAGCTCAACATGCGAAGAGCTCAAACGATCTCCATCTCCGACACAGGATCGGCGGTTGAATCAGACATCCTCGATTCGTCTCTCGAACCGACTTCATTACCTTTTTAGGACAATTTGGAAGTTTTCGCCTCGTCTTACAACGATATGCAGTATCTCCTCGACGGGCGTCATCACCACAAGCTCAGATCTCCCCTTCTTTCAAGCCGATTCGATGAAGAGACGATCCTATGACCGAACGATACGAGGCCATGAAGACCGAAGTAGACAAGCTTCGAACAATCGGCTTCATCCGAGGCGTCACCTACCCCATTTGGCTCATCAACTCGGTTTGGTGAAGAAATCCGGCTGCGCTGGCGAATGTGCCAGATTACACCGATCCGAACAAAGCATGTCCGAAGGATAGCTTTCCACTACCAAGAATTGACCAGCGGTGGGCGCTACGGTGGCCATGAGCTCCTCGGCTTCATTCGATGAGGGCTTTATTGCTACAGCGTCATGTCGTTCGGCCTAAAAATGCCGGAGCTACGTGTCGTGATCGGTCAACAAAATCTTTGCCGAACTCGTTGACACTACAATGGAAGTCTACGAGACGATATGCTAGTCAAAGTCGGTCGCCGTGATCATCTTGAAACCTCTCCCTCATGTTCGGCAAGCTGGAAAAATACAAAATGCTCCCGAACCCGAGCAAATCGCCTTGGCGTCTCTTCCACAAATTCATGGGTTTCATGATCAGCCAAAGGGGGATTGAAGCCAACCCCGAGAAGATTCGAGCACTCATCGATATGCAGGTGTCGAGGGCGAAGAAGGACGTTCAGAGCCTCACCGGCCGAGTCGCCGTCCTTGGCCCGTTTCATATCAAAAGCCACCGATCGGTGCGCCTTTCTTCAAAGCTCTCAAAGGGAGCAAACGGCAGGTCGATTGGACTTCCGAATGCGACCGGGCGTTCAAAGATCGAAAGCCTACATGAGCACAGCTCCTGCTATCCACCCCTCTTCCGGAGAAGACCTCATCATCTATCTCTCGGTCTCATCATCGGCCCTGAGTTCCGTGCTCATCCGTCGACCGAACGGCATTGAGCTCCCATCTTTTATATAAGCCATGCATTGCGGGACCCGAGCAGCGGTACCACCAACTTGAACAGTTGGCCTCACGCTCTCGTCCTCTCTGCGCGCAGACTACGGCCCTACTTTGGGCTCAAAGCATCGACGTATTGACCAATCAACCCCTGCGGCAGGTCTTGCAAAAGCCAAAGACATGAAGACGGCGATCAAATGGACCATCGAGCTTGGCGAGTTCGACATTAGGTATCACCCTCGGCCTTCGAAAAGGACAGGTCGTGGCCGATTTCATCTCGAATTAACACTTCCAACCGACGGACGACCAATCGACCACTGTCACGGCACCACCTTCGGCATCAACAGATCCGCCTTTGGCTAACAATACATTCGATCCAAAAAGCCCTCACAGGGCAGCGGAGCAGCCTAGTCCTCAAGACATTGGACGACACCACGATCGAATATGCTATCCGTTTCCAATTTAGTGCTTCCAAAACGAGGCGCTTCTAGCAGCCTTCGGGTTGCCCAAAGCGCGGTGCTGAGCGGTGATGATATGCAGCGACTCCCAAACAGCTTCAAAGGACGAATCAATGGCTGCCTATCTCGAGCAGACCGCCGATTGCTCAAGCAGGTTCAAAACCTACTACATCCGCCAGGTCCACGATCCGAGAACAGCCACGCCGATGCTTTCTCTAGACTCGCCGGCAATCGACGGCCGTGTCGGACGCCATGTCCCCATAGAAGTTCTTACTCGTGAGCATGACCAAAGCCGATGTCAACACCATACGTCGGGATCCTAGTTGGATGGACCCGATCCACACTCACCTCACCGACGGCATCCTACCAACCGACAAAGCCGAAGCCAAGGCGATAACGACGATCGGCTCGGTACCTTCTTTTGCAAGGCATCCTCTATCGACGCAGCCACTCCCTGCCGTTGCTAAGATGTGTTACACCACAACAAGGAGACTACATCTTGCGTGAGATACACGGCGCGTGTGGTGACCACTCGGGATCCCGATCCTTGGCCTTCAAGGCCGTTTGGCAAAGGCTATTATTGGCCAACTCTCCACACCGACGCCACCCAGTTGTGCGAGGTGCGATCCGTGCCAACGCGTTTCAGATTTGTATCGAAAGTCCTGCCGAACCACTCAATCCGATGACTAGCCCGAGGCCATTCGCACAATGGGGACTCGATCTCATCGGCACCTTGCGCAGGCACGGGTCGACAAGGTCGCGATCGTGGTCGTCGATTACATTTCACCAAATGTACTAAGGTCGAAGCCCTCGCAACAATAACGGCAGCCAAGATCAAACACTTTGTATGGAAAAACATCCTATGCCGATTCGGCGTACCAAACGCCATCGCCAACGGACAACGGCAGCAATTCGATCGCTCACGGTTTCGGCATCTCTGCTCCGATTCAACATCGATCTTCTTTGCCTCTCGGCACATCCATAATCCAATGGGCGGTAGAAGCTATCAACAAGATCATCAAGAAACCATCAAGAATAAGGAGCCGCCAAGGGCAATTGGCCTGCCATACTACCGGAAGCACTATGGGCCATCAATACCTCCTACCGCAGGAAAACTGGCGAGACACCGTTCTCCCTAGCCTTGATTGAAGCTGTCATATCGGTGGAAGTACATGCGCCCACATGCCGAACGGCATCTTACGACCTCGGCAGAATGAACAGGCTACGCCCTCAACTGGATCTCATTGACGAACACCGATCGCAAGCACAGCCCGGGCGCCACTTACAAACAACGAACGGCTCGGTATTACGACTCGCGTAAAACACCGATCGTTGAAGTGGGGACGTGTTCGCATAAAGTGTCTCGCAACGAAATTCTCAAGGCACTCTAGGCCCTCATGGGAAGGACCTATGAAATTGTCAAGACATCTGCGACCCAACACCTATCGATTGCGTGGCTCCGATGGTCGAACCCTTGGCCACCCTTGGAATGTTGAACATTCAAAATTCTATTATAAGTGACTGGACCATCGGCCACTACACTTTTGTACAACTTTTCTTTCAACAGCAGTATCATTTTCCTATTTCTACACAAATCAAAGCATACATGCTTATATTCGGAAACGAGGACAAACACCGGCGATTCAAATTAGACTTGGGTATAAATTAAAGCCTCAAGCTGGGCAATTGTTTTTACATATCCAAACGCTAAATTTACATGTTACAAAAACAAGAGAAGTACGGCAAGAGTCAAGGAGTGGGAGCATCGACCTCGTAGGCGAACAGCGGTGCCGACCCTCATCATCCCGGGCGCTCACCGGCTCGGCAAGGGAGTCGATTCTTCCTCCTCACTATCCGATTGAGCCACTCGAGGAATCGACTTCGCATCCTCCCGAGGTACGCCGACCATTTCTCGGCTACCCTCTCGGGCAGCGGTGGCGAATCCGGACGGTTCGAGTTCAGCTTTTATCGACATTAAAGTGCTTGAACCAGAGATGAGATCCTCGCATTGCTCCATCACCTCATTGTCCAGAAGGCAACGAACTCGCAAGCTTCGTCTACGGCTATGGCCTTTTCTTGGCCTCCTCCACCTCCCAAGCCCGGGACCGCCTCCTCCTTCGCCGCCGCCGCCGCCCTCGCCTCCTCGGCCTATACCACCGCCTCTCACCTCTGCCAGCCTTACAAGATAGCTCGGCAATCTTGGTAGCATTCTCCTCTCAGTATGCCGATCCGCATCCCGAGCAGGCTTCCCAACCTCGCAATTTTGGCTCGGCCCTCCTCATACTTCTTCTTGACGCGCTAGGCCGCGTTGTTAGCCCGCTTCATGCCGAGCCACATCTTCATGTTAGCTGTAAACATACGCAGCTTAGCACATACCGATCGTGACACACCACACCTCATAAACGAAGCAAGACACACTTACAGGCAGCTTGAGGCGGAAGGCACGTCCGCCTGTTCGCGCCGACTTCTTCGGCAATCGCTCCAGCTCTGAGACCTCCATCGAGCACCGTCAAACGGTACCACCTTCCGGGCAGGCGATGTTCACCGGCTCCGCTCCGGCATCCTCCTCGTCCGACACGAGGACGGCCGCTTCTCGCTCGCCCCCTTGGCCTCTTCGGCAGAGGGTCACATCGAGGCACCTCGATCACCCTTTTCCGGCCGCTCGGAGATGGGCCTCCGGATCAGCTCGGCCTCCGCCACCCTTCTCTCCGCTGCCAATCGACCGGCGTGCCCTCCTCGTGCCGGCGTACCCTCGACTTGGCAAGGCGACTTCGTCTTCGACCTCGAGGAACGGGTTTTCTTCTTGACGAGGCCGCGACTCCACCTCCTTCTCGTCGCGTCCGACATTGCTCTCCCTCCTGCCATTACAAAACACAAAAACACAGAGGAGACGAGAAGTTAGGGCAAATTCGCATACGCCGCAAAAAAAAAAGATGGATGCCAAACGGCATTACTTACTTTGCCTTTGCCTCTCTTCCTCTCTTCCTCTTCTTCCTCCCTCATTCGGAGGTACTCCTCACGATCGACCCGCTTTGTACAGGTTCTTGTAGTCTAGCAGACCCTTGTGCACACGACCCTCCTCCGATTCTTGACCGAATGCGCTCGATCACTTCTATCTACCTCTTCGTAGCGATCGGCCGTTTCAAGGACACCGAGACACAAAATACCACCTCCGCTTAGCTTCGCACCAAAAAAAAAAAAAAAAGGCGCTATTGCTATCGAACGGCACCCATGGGCCTACTGATCTGTCAGAAGAAGTGGGATATGCCTCTCCACAATCATTCCGGCGCCAATTCCCAAGCTCCGACACCAACACCGACACCGACGCCAGTTTTCTGCGAGGTCGGCACCCGACTACGGCGCCCCTCCGCCTCGCCGACAGACAGCTTCATTGCACCCACCCTCCCGATCGGCGCTCTTCGCCCTCGTCACATGCAGGTGGGCAATTGCTCATAGCTCGCTCCCCCTCACCGGCTATGTCGAAGGCCGTGGCCGTCCCCAAGAGTGTTATCAAAAATTTGGATTAAACTACCCAGGGCGAGCCGATCGCTGCCAGATCTTACGCACCGAATGCCTCGATGGCGCCAAGCCCGTGCTCAAGACATCCGTGAAGAAGACCACCTCCCCTTCGGATTGCTCGGCGACTCCAACGCGGCCAGGATCGCATCTTTACCGATTCCGGTATGTTGTACAAGGCCCGGATCTTCGCCACCTCCGCCTCGGTCAAGACGTTTGGCTCTAGGTGGTCCACCCCGAACACAAGGTCCTTTGGCTTCAGATCGGTATCCTTTGTCGGTCGGTGACCACCGTCGCACGCCTTCCTTGGATCGGTGATCGACAAATCGGCCTCGGCCTCTCCCATTCGACGACCGGATGTCGATGGGTGGGCGTTTTCAGCCCCTACTACTTCTACACTCGGTGTTCCGTATCGGTAGACACCTCCGACACTTCTCCTCCATCGATCTCCTCGAAACCGGCACTATCAAGCCCTGCGGTCGAGCTCTCCGATGCCAATTCTCCATCAAACGCTCTTAGGCTACGACTATAGTCCGATTCGGTGTCTGACATCTATAAACAACAGCAAAACGGGACTAAACGACTTGCTCGAATCAAACCCTTATCCTAGAGCCCATGAGCTGATGTTCATCTACGATCATCTACGTTCTTACATGTTCATACAAAATTCGAGACTTTGATTCATTTCAAACACAAAACACCTCAACATACCTTGTTTTCCACGGTGGTGGAAGTCACCAGAAATTGCTCCGCCTTTGCAAAACCGCCAAATCGCCTACAACGCCGCAATGCACTTGCCCGAAATCGCCTCTCACAAGCTCCGTTTGCTCTCAAAACTCAAGTACCTCCTCCTACCGCCTCTTCCTTCGATTTATAGGACGAGCCTCGCATCGGGAACCGAAACGTCGCAACTCTTTGTAGCCTTGCCAACACGTGTCACCCATGCACAGGGGAGCCCAAGCGCCCTCACCTCCCCACTTGAGCCTTCTCCATTCTTCTCCTTTTGAGAACCAGATACCTTTCCCGGTGAACGGCAGGCACGCATGAATTGAGTTTTCACTCACCTCTCGTGCCGAACGGCAGCACGCATGGGTCGAAGTTTTGAGTTTTCACTCACCTCTCGTGCCGAACGGCAGCACGCATGAGTCAAGTTTTCACTCACCTCTCGTGCGAACAGCAAGCACGCATGAGTCAAGTTTTCACTCACCTCTCGTGCCGAACAGCAGGCATGCATGAGTCAAGTTTTCACTCACCTCTCATGCCGAACGGCAGACACGCATGGGACGAAGTTTTCACTCACCTCTTGTGCCGAACGGCAGCACGCATGAGTCAAGTTTTCACTCACCTCTCGTGCCGAACGGCAGCGCATGCATGAGTCAAGTTTTCACTCACCTCTCGTGCGAACAGCAGCACGCATGAGTCAAGATTTCACTCACCTCTCATTCGAACGGCAGGCACGCATGGGTCGAGTTTTTCCTTCCCGCCTCATGCTTTCTGCCCGTTCACACACCTCCGCTCTTCCTACCGCTCCTTCCAATCTTCAAACCAACCCTTTGCTTGAGGACTTGGGGACTACATGATCATCACCGGCTTACAACGATGCACGCTGCGTTCCCGTGCCGTAATGTCGGAGCTCAAGGACACAAGCAAGTCCCCAACCAAGAAGTCCATCCTCGATCGGAAACTTGGGGACTACTGTTTGTACCATATCTGACCACCCACTCGCGTCGTGACACGTGGAACACACTTAAAGCCGAGAGCAGCTCAAGTAGGCCATGCCGAATGTTCCTTCGGCAATCTCTACCGATTCTAGGATCATCTACGGTCCATCACTACCCACGCCAACTTTCGGCATAGTGTGCCGAGCGACCAACGGTCACATCAATCCAACTCGACAAGTCGTCTCAAAACTCCCGCCAAAACCTGCCGAGCACGTGTCGATCTCCGAAGACTCTCCCACGAGTCCCACATCGAAACTGAGTACTAAGAGCATCACAAATGCTCTCTATAAATAGAGCCCCTTGGCTCGGCCAAGTGGTAAGACTTTCTGACTTGACTAGTGCTTCCACTGTCAATAGAATCGCTCTTAGTTACTAACTTTGGCATCGGAGTGCCTTCGGCGGTACCACACCGTATCCCCTCCTCTGTTGGATCCAGCCCCCGCTCGAACCTTCGGACATCACGGAAGAAGGTCACCCCGGTCCTCATCCATCAGCATACTTGTAAGTTAGCCTATACTCTTATCTGTTCAGATTTAGCGCGAACATCTAACATTAATGCTGCGTGTACACATCCTTTTTCCCATCTTTCTATAGTTTTTTCCCAATCCTGTGGGTCTACATGATCTAAATTTAATATATTTCCTGCTAAACTAATTTGTTCAATTCCTTTATAAGGGATTCTATTTTTTCTTATTCCAAATGCTTCTTGTTGAAAAGCATTTCTACCGGTTTCTTCATTATTTTCTCTATATGGTTCATTAGTTTGCCTAAGATTTTGTTGATCTGTTGTACTTGCAGGGGCTACAAATGGTCCAGATGAACTATACTGATCTTCTACTGGCATGCATTCTACTTCAATTAACATATTTTGATATTCTTTTTCTCCTAAAATATTTTCTAATCCTATATTTAAAATTAAATCTTTCATTTCTTTATTTGATAATCTATGTAATCCTAAATCATAAGTTTTATATTTTTCCATATATTCTTCTTCATCTAAATTATCTATGTCATCTATGAGTTTATCAACTATATTATCAAAATTATGCTCAATCATGTTTATTTCTAAGTTATCAAACGCCATATGTATTTCTTCTTCTAATTTACTTTCTAAGTCTTCTATATCATTTATTTGTTTATAATTACTAAATCTTAAGACTGCTTCACCTATACGATTTTCAAAAATTTGTGCCTTATCAGGTTGTTTATTTTTTGCTACTTGTAAATTAGGTAAAATCCATTATGTTCCTTCTAAAAAACTATTATCTACTAGTTTTGCCTCTATCATATTAACATGTCTACTACCAAAAGTTTGTACTAAATTTTGGAATTCTACATTAAATTTGTAATTATAACTATCTGAAATTTTTCCTACATACATAAGACTGATGCTTAAATTTTTGTACTCATCTTTCATATTATAATTTTTTGTTCTTATACTAATTTTAATGTGTTTACTAAATTCTATAATATTCATGACATAATTAGGAATACATCCTATGACTGCTAAGTTTGTGCTAAGATCTACTTTTGCTGTAGCTATAGCTGCTTGCTGATGGTTATCCCATCTGTCATCATATATGTATACTAGTGCTTTAGTTCCTACTTGTGCTCTAGTGAGTCCAGCTATTCCTATCATAATTGTTCCTATATGAATTTGTTGATAGTGTGATTTTTTAAGATGTTCTATCGTTGTGTTACTAAGTAAATTAAGAGTTACTTCTTTATCTATACAGCTTACTTCATGTTGACTGATGCTACTTACAATACTATGCCTATTTTCAAATCTTCCTAATTGATATAAATTATATTTATTTTTCTGAGATTTTTCAAAGCCTTTTCTAAGAAATTCTTGTGCTTCTTGTTCATTAGGGTATATATCTTCTGTTCTAACTATTTCTTTTCCTTTTCTTCTAAAGAGTTCCATTTATTATTATCAAATGGATTTATTCTACTTTTTCTTCTATGAGGATTATTTCCTAAGGTTAAATTTTCTAATTTATCAACTAAGTCTTTGGGTAGTGTGGAAGTGGTATTGTGTACTACTTGATTAATTTCTATTACTTGTTCTTCTAACTGGTCTACTTTTTCAACTAAATTTAAAATTAATTGGATTATTAAATTATTTTGTCTAATAAGGATATTACTACTTACTACAGATGTTGTAAAGTCTTTGAGACCTACTGGTTCCTTATCTAGTTTACCAACTTCTTCTAATGCTTTGATATATTTATTATTAATTTTAGAATATGTCATTAAACTAAAAGTCTATCTATTTTACTATGTAGCTTTTCTACTTGTTCAGTTAATGTTTTTTGTACTAACTGTATTTTTTGCACTTCTAATTTTAACTGTTCAATAATTTCTAATGACTGGAGTTCTATTTGTTTTGGCTTACTATCTATAAGATCTATGAGTTCTTTTATTTCTTTCTTGCTAGGGAATCTTTGGATATTCCTATTATTATCTTCTAATTGGGATGTTATATAATCTAATTTTTGTCTAATTGTTTTTAAGGAATTTTTCTGAAAATATTCTAGTAACTGTTGGATTATCCTATTATTTTTGTTATGTTCAAATTTTACACTTTCTACTTGACTAATTAAAATGTCAATAATACTATTTTCTAAGGGACTGTTACTGCTATGTAATAGATGTTTATGTTCTTTTTGTGGAAAATAACAAACTAATGTATTATAATCTAGAGTTAATTTTTTCTTTTGTTGTTCACTGATTTCTAAATTAAGGTATTCTATCATAAAATTTATCTAAGTCTACCTTTTTCCTTTAAGATGCCTAAATGCTCCTGAAAAGCTTCTATTGAGTCTTTACAGACTTCTAAATGGTACTGGTTTCTTGTTATGCTATTCTGGACTTCTAACTTTCTTCTAGGATAATTATCTAATTCTAGTGATCTTATTAATTGTTCTAGATTCCTAATTTCTTTTTGGTATTATGCTTTCCGTTTCTTTAATTCCTGCAACCTTTCTTTTATTCTAATAGGTGTCCACCAAGGGCCAAACATGCAAAGAGTTTACTATTTTTAACTGGTAATTCTGGTAATTAACAAAATTTTAACATATTATAAAACGTTGGTTTTTATCAGTTGTATTGGTTGACTTCTATCCTCAAGGTACTTTACTGGTATAACTATATTATTAAGGTGCTAAACTAAAGCTCTGATACCATTTTCAAGCAGGGTTCGGTCAAGGTTTTCTAAAGGCCAAAATAACAACCATACACCGTGCCTAGAACATGGAACTAGAACATGGAACTGCAAAGACGCCAACTTAAAGGGCTATGGAGCAGAACTCAGAGGTTCCCTGACAGAAATCCAATTATTGTTATGGCAAATATCAAACATGACCAAGTGCTCAAACAAAGTATTGATCGTCAGTTTAGCAAGATAATAACATAATTATGAAAAGTGTTTCCCTATTTTGGACAAGAAGTCTACTAAGAAAACCAAAAATAAAAGAGAAAAATGACTTACTTAATTGCTTATGTTGTTGGAACTACTGTTATCATCGGGTATAAATAGTGGTCGACGGTATTAATAATGGTCGGAGTAAGAACTATAATAAGTGGATAAGAGAAAGTATATGAACAAAGAGAGTTTTATTGATTGAAAGCTTGAAGGAGGAAGTACTGAGATTTTTTCTTCTCTGGTGTTCTGTACTTCTTTCTCCGGAGTTACAAGCTATATACACAAATTACACCGACTTCTACCATGGCTAAGGATGAGAAGAAAAGAAGAAGCTAAGGATGAGAAGAAGAGTTCTTCTCCATCTGAAACTCTCTATCTCTCTTACTCTCTGAAGTTTCATATGAACTTCACATGCACACACTATACAAGCCAACGGATTCACATAATTATTTCAGATTCATATGTACAAACAAACAAAAGCTCTTAAAAGTATGTTCTGATATACTGTTGTTGCTGCTGCTGGAAAAAGGACAAGGCTTCACATGTTGCTTTGGTTTTGACGGAAGAGAGAAAGGCAAAGGATATGCATGTCTTTGGTGCTTAAGATAAGGGTTTTTCTGCCATTTTGGAAATATTTTGGGTTTTTTCCTAAATTTCGCTCAAAACTTCAGCATGGCTCAAAGGCTCTTGTTTAATGAGTTATTTACATTGGCACCTTATTAGGTCTTTCCTTTTTTTATAAAACTCTTTTAAGGTTTGAGAAATTACATTTACACTTTCTAATATTTTAAATTGTTTTTACAAGATCACTCTTGTTAATTTTCCGTTCAAAAATTACTTATATCATTAAAAGATTTCTCCAAATGACAAAGTTAACTTTAAAAACTAGATGACCCATACACCCTCTAATCTTTGAGGTTATTTTTATCATTCGAAGTAATTTTGTGAAGACATCAGCAATTTTTGACAAAAATTAACGAAAATAATTTTTTTTAATAATATTTGAAACCTCATGAGGTACTAGTGTAATATCTAAAATCTTAGGGGTTTTGTGAAAATCGGAAATATCTTAATAGGTGTCGTGCAAATAACTACTCATGTTGGCATGTGCTCCTCTACAAACCGTCTAGGTGAAGATCATACACTCTGACTAATTAGATCACCAATGCCATATGTATAAAGACCTTGAAATATTGAAATGTACAATAAGTCTTGATAGTTCCATGCTTGTTCTTTTGATTGACAGTGACTTGATTAGGAATTATAGTTGAATTGAATTCCATAGGCCTTACAGTAATTGATATTGAGTTCTTGATGATCATTAGACCAAGTGGGAGAAGGTTAGATGTGTAGATGTCTAACCATTAAAGTGTGGTCTTATAATCATCAAAGGATTCTAAGACTTGATATCAATTAGGAGTTCAAGTGCAACTAAACCTGCAGCTCTATTTAAGTTAGTGTTTTAAGGCTAATATAAGAGCTAAAAGGATTCCTATTTAATTGTGGATTAGAAGTTATAAACCTAATGCAATAAGGACTTCTTAAGAGTTTCTTGATGGGCAAAACTCTTCCTAAGTCAGTACAGTATAATCCGTGAACTTGACTGATCTGCAAAGGCCTTTCAAACTCAACTTTCTTTTTTTATCTCATTTTCCACCATTTGCTTGTGATTACTTAAAAAAGTAATAAAAGAATGTAAAACCTATATAAAAGAGTAAAACAAAGGTGTAAACATGGAGAAATATCATAGATAAATGTCGAATTTATTAGCACATCAAATTCCCCAAACTTAAACCTTTGCTTGTCCTCAAGCAAAACAAAGAAAATAAAATAAAACTAAACTAACACTACTCTTTTTTAACAACACCTAGAGAATCACTAATGTACATGACTAAAGCAAAAGTTTTACAATAATATGCATGCTCTAAAACTTTTCTCAAATGATAGCACAACTCAAATACATAACATGTTCCACGTGTAGTGTGTGATAGCCAACCATCAATATAATTCATCAAAATCAAAATAGGGCACATTCAAACTTATTTCAACTCCTCACAAGAGATTCACACATACTTTTCACTCATATTTTCTGGTTTAAAATGTTTTACTCAAGTGATCTCATGAAAACACGCTGCCATATGCTCGCTTGTCCACCAAATCTCCACTATCAATGTCACACAACTTCTTGGATCAAAGAGGTTTTTATTTAGGTTGTAATGGGGCTGAAGGTTAAGGTAAGCAGGAACTGAAAGGTATGGAAAATACAAAGCCTAGGGAATTGGGGGAAGAGGGAGGTGTCTATGGTGGTGGTCATGGGGGAATGAGGAAGAAAAGAAATGGGAGGGGGGCGGCTATATATATCAGTACCCTAGCAAATTTTTTTCAACGATCCAAACCATCTATTTTTTTAAGTCTACATTCATAGGTCATCCTTGCAAAAAATTAGACAAATTGGAAACTGTTTTGACATCCAATTGTGTCATACAAAATCAATTAACACGGTGCTTCAAGAAAGTACTAAAATTTCAATAACTCAATTGGGTGGTCAAATGATATCGGATTCAAGTGATTTTTTGTAAAGATGATTTTTGAATGATTATTTAAAAAATAGACTGTTTGGATTAGTGAAATACAATGCAGAGTGGGCCTTACAAGGGTGTCCCTCAAATAAGCTCATTTGAGGGATCTCTCAATGGAAGCTCTCTGTGTGTATATATATATATATATATATTTTTCAATTTTTAATTATTATAATATTTAATTATATTTGTATCCATGTGGAGGTGAGCTCCACTTGCCGCGTCACCTACCTAGTTTGTGGATAATGATCAATATGTATGAAATTACAACAAAAAATACCTACAACGTCATCAAAGTTAACAAACGTTTGGATGAAGTTGATGGTAGGGAGAAAAGTGGGTTACCAAACTGTAATCAAGGGATGAGACTGAAGTTTCAGGGGCATTTAGTGCAATTAAGCCTAAATACATAGACATTTTTTTCATTCTTTTCCATGATATTGCATGAATTGAATTGAAGAGTTTGTTGGAGCAAAAGCTATTCAAGTAGCAAATAAACATTTTCAAATTGTTAGATAGGTAAATAAACTTCAATTTGTTACTACTATTAGAGATGCTTCTATGTTGATACCAAATATGAACTGGGCCTGCCAAAGAGAGCCCAATAACAAAGCATCGCCACTTAAGGAGGTAGACGATCTCAAAAGGCCAAATACAAGCCCCAAAACCTCTTATCCCGGCCTAAGGATGCCCACAGAAAAAAGAAGGTTGACGAGCAGTGGTGGATTTGGGATTCTCGGGCCAAGGAGTCACAATGTAAAAGTTTCGAAATTTTTTTAGAAGAAAATAACACTAGAAAAACAGAAAAATAGTACTTTCCATCCAAACTTCAATTGTACACGACTAATTTTCTTTTAAAAACATTGCATTGTAGCTTCATAAATCATTTATTTATTTAATAATTTTAGGCACTTTTGTTAACGTCTCATCTGAAAGAGAATATCATTTTTTTATAAAGAATAAAATTATAATGTAAAGAGACTACACTTATCTTTTAAAAAAATTTGAAATGAAACAAGCCCAACCCCCCACTTTGAAAAAGAAAATTAGAAAAACAAAAAACAAAAAACAATACCTCCCATTTTCTTTTTCACAGTTTCACTCTCTGCAACATCCACCCCAATCCTCTCTTCCGTACCTTCTCAACTTTTATAAAATAAAAAAATACTACATATAATATAACATGTTTGCTGTTGTTGGCGTGCCTACATTCCTCTTCCCATTCCCTGCCACTTAAACTTTTGTTACTTTTAATACTTTTAATATTATATTTTTATGTTATTTTCAAAGCCCCACACACTAAAGAATCAGCTGCTGCATATTAATAGGCCATTTGCTCAATGTGAAAAGCAAGACTTTTCTCATACTCTACACCAATGTCGGCAACCCAAGTGAAGACCTAAATGTCTTCAATTTCAACCACTCATTTAATGCAACATAACTTCCTCCAAAAGCCAAACCAAAAACCAGAACTTGCTTCCCCATTTACTACATGGCTTCCACATTTACTACATGGCTTCCACATGAGAATTTTATCAATCTCAACAGTTTGCAACACAAATTCCCTTTGATGTGCTCTATCTTGCCTTTCCTTTTCTCTCTCTCTGTCCAAAATTAAAACTCACCCACCCATTACCATCACTGTAACCCACCCATTACCTTTCCTTTTCTCTATCTCTATCCAAAATTAAAACTCACCCACCCATTAACATCACTGTAACCCACCCATTAACACTAGAGGCGGACTGGTCGACCCAACCCAAGGTCCAACTATGAGCTTTTTAACTGCAACAACTTAAATATAAGCTATTGTAGTTGGAATTACTGCGGTTGCTGGCACCAGACTTGCCCTTCAATGGATCCCCGTTAAGGGATTTAGATTGTACTCATTCCAATTATCATACTCTAAGAGCCCAGTATTGTTATTTATTGTCACTACCTCCCTGTGTCAGGATTGGGTAATTTGCGCACCTGCTGCCTTCCTTGAATGTGGTAGCCGTTTCTCAGGCTCCCTCTCCGGAATCGAACCCTAATTCTTCGTCACCCATCACCACCATGGTAGGTCACTATCCTACCATCGAAAGTTGATAGGGCAGATATTGGAATGATGTGTCGCCAGCACAATGGTTGTGCGATCCGTCGAGTTATCATGAATCATCAGAGCAACGGGCAGAGCCCGCGTCAACCTTTTATCTAATAAATGCATCCCGTCCAGAAGTCGGGGTTTGTTGCATGTATTAGCTCTAGAATTACTATGATTATCCGAGCAGTAGATGCCATCAAACAAACTATAACTGATTTAATGAGCCATTCGCAGTTTCACAGTTTGAGTTAGTTCATACTTAAACATGCATGGCTTAATCTTTGAGACAAGCATATGACTAATGACATGATCAACCAGGTAGCATTTCTTTCTGACGTCAGCTCCGTGCAAGACAAACGACATTGTGGGTCGAAATTGGTATATCATGGTATCTTGTAGATGTGCACCGCAACATATCATGTAGTCTTGTCCCTAGCTTCTTGGCTTCTGATTGATATTCTTCTCAAAGATTATGCAAAATAAAGAATAAAAACATAATTATCTATGATTAAAAAATTCAGTCAACAGGTGTTCAGGTGTGTATTCTAATTTCTAACCAACAATTTGATTGTTGATCATTCATAAATTAATTATCACAATTCTGTGAGTTGGTTTCATGGTCTCTGGAAAATTCTCCTAATTCACCATTATGACGCATTAAATATGCTAAGTCACCCCAACCACCAAGTTTCCCTTTGTTGTAAAGCTGTGGTATATTGGCCAATTAGAATACTTGTATCCCCTCCATAACTTCATTGTCCGAAAGAACGTCGAAAGTTCCAAATTTGACGTTCTCTTTATTCCAAATACAAGAAATTAGAAATAAATAAATAAATGAAATAATTAACTGACCAACATGATACTGTTTGCGTCTTGGTCTTTAGCTGTCTTGACAAATTGTACTTTGGTGTGTAATGCGGTTTCTAATCATAGGTTAGTAAGATTTTTCTTCAAGTCTAAAGTCGTTCTAAATAGGGACCACGCAATCCGACAGCTATAATGCTATATAATGCAACCACACTTAGGTTGGGTGTTAGTTAGATTAGTCTCAAAAAGCGAGATGGAATTATTTTCACACGACATTTCTAGGGACGAGCTCTGCGAAGGAGATCATATCTATGCTTATAGAAACTGGCGTTCATACTCCCACCATGGTGAATATATATATATATATATATATATATATATATATATATGTGTGTGTGTGTGTTTTCTGAAAGTCATATTTTATTTGTTAGTGATCAGATGGATAGTTATTTAGAGAAAATTATATATAAGTTGTATTTATAAGATTATATAATATAGCATGTGGATGGTGCCATGCATGCACGCAGGTATATTTGTTGGGGAAGATAGGGTGATTCATTTCAATTCAACAAATGTTCCAAACTCATCGGGAGAGCCTCCATGTGGAAAGTGCGGGCATGACCCAAACACGAACCGGGGGGGACTGCTGAGAACCTGCATCGATTGCTTCCTGAAAGACCACCAGCTGCGTCGCTTCAAATATGGGGTCCCTCGAAGACACTACATAGTGAAACGGAAAGGAACTTGTAGTACTGAGGTTTGCTATCCAAACGAGACTGCAGTGAGTCGTGCCACAGAGATTTTCAACAATGGGGAGGGGTTTGGTGTCTACCAGTTGCCTTCTAACAACTGCGAACACTTTGCCCGTTATTGCAAAACAGGCAGCCGAGTGAGCGAGCAGACTATTTCCAGGATTCTCAGAATTCTTGCTTTTTCAATCTAAGTCGTCTTAATGATTCCATATGTTACGTTATGAGAATTGTTGTTTGATTGCGTGCTCAAAATAATTTCTTGTATTTTCTATGCAATTAATTAATAATGTCATTAATTATGTTTTGAAAGCATCTTAGGTATGGTACAGTATAATGTCATTAAGTACTTTTTTTATATACTAAACCCACACACATAATACGGATGCTAGGACTTGAATATAAGAGCTTGCCTGGGAGAGTAATTACTCCAAACCACTACACTAATTGGTCATTTGCATGCCATAACTATATGAGAAAAATCATTTCGTTTTTCTTTTGCCCAGCACCAGCAGATGCATCTGACTCATCTTGAATTTAGTGTATAACTTTGACCATAAAACTCACTCAATTTTGGACAAATAAATTAATATTTACTTCAACGTTGAGATTATAAATTAAGGCTTATCTTGATCAATATTTTGACACACTTCCTGGGTGGTGGAATGAAGAGATTAACTCTCTGATTTTTGTCCCTCTAATCTGGGTTCAGATGACGTGGCTTCGATCAATATGTGGTTTACTGAAGATTTCACTCGAGCGAGAGGTAGATGCATGAGAACATGAGCGGAAGGAAAATATTTAGCTCATTACATGTAATGAGCTGTCTTTTGTCTACGAGGAGGAATTCTTTACAAGATAATTGAGAAGCATTCTTGGGGACCATTATGAGCTTTTCGAATATATATATATCCTGTCTTATTGTACTATTTAATCATATCAATTCTTGCACTCGAGTCAAATTACAACATTTTAACTAATATTCCTGCCTTCTTGAAATCAGCTTTTAAGTGCTACCCATAAACACTTACTCAAAATTGAATCATATATACCGTGCATCATCCTTCATGCATGCATGTAAGAATTCACATTGTCTTATTAAATAAAAGTCGGCAAAATTATGCTTTTGATCCTTCTAGTTTGGGCTAAGTTCCATTCTTATATTTTCAATTGTTGTCATTCAACTCATGTTGTTTATTAAGTTTTGCAATTTAAGGACAAAAGATGCCAATCCTTAACTATTTCAAATGTAACTTTAAATTAGCCAATCAATAATGGTCAAGCTTGTTTGAGACTACTTCTGTAAGAGGTAAAAGCGGAATGACAACCAAAAGCAGTTCTGACAATGTTTGACATGAAAATTTAAAAAGTGTTCTGAGTCATAAAATTTCTAGAGAAGCATTTGCTAAGCTCGTGTTCCTCCATAAATTTAATAAAGTGTTTCTTCATGAAACACTGCCATCTAGGGTGGTGTCTTGTAATCTGTAATGAGGGGAACTCTTTAGTATATTTACGAAAAGGAAAAAGGAGCTCTTAGATATAGGTTCAATTTCACTTATGTCATCAGAATTGGACTATACCAAATTTTCTAAAAAGAAGAAGAAGAAAACTATACAACGTACAAACGACCCTTATTCATGTCACTATGTGGAAAAAGATAATTGAAGCAAAATTTGTTAGTGGTCCAAGTAAACAAGTAATAAATCAATGAATACTGGGGAAATTAATGGATGAGATCGAAGACTTGTGACTTACACTTGATATGGTTATTTGCCTTCCAACGCGTGCTCCAACCGACTTGCAGGTATTGATTCAACTTGACTTGGTAAGGTGCCTTCCCATGTCCACTCAACCATTGGCTTTGCATCCCATCCCCCTGGGCACAAGTTACAAATATATTCTTGTAAATGTGGACTTGACTTAAGTGAAACATATGGAAATATCTCTACCCAACCCAATATTAATATGATACCTATATATTTATTGATACTAATAAATGAAAATTGGGTTTTAATTCAACAACTATAATACGAGAGCTTTTCAAAACATTTTGGTTATTGACGAAGTCCATTTTGAAATGCCCCTATAATTTAGGTTAACATTACATGGGGTCTTACGATTACACACGAAAGTGGATTACACCAAATTTTCTAAAAAGAAGAAGAAAAAAACTATACAACATACAACCGACTCTTATTCATATCACTATGTGGAAAAAGATAATTGAAGAAAAATTTCAGTGGTCCAAGTAAATAAAGTGATAAATCAATGAATATTTGGGAAATTAATGGATGAGATCGAAGACTTGTGACTTAGACTTGATATGGACCATATGGTGATTTGCCTTTCAACACAACTATTGACTTAGACTTAATATGGTGATTTGTCTTCCAACGCGTGCCCCAATTGACTTGCAGGTATTGACTCGTCTTGACATGGTAAGGTGTCTTCCCATGTCCGCTCAACCATTGGCTTTGCATCCCATCTTCCTGGGCACAAGCTACAAATATCTTCTTGCAAATGTGAACTTGACTTAAGTGAAACATATGGAAATATCTTTACCCAATCCAACATTAAAAAAATATCTATATATTTATTGATACTAATAAATGAAAATTGGGTTTTTATTCAACAACTATAATACTAGAGTTTTTCAAAACACGTTCGTTATTGACCAAGTCTATTTTGAAATGCCCCTATAATTTAGGTTAATATTATATGGGGTCTTACGATTACACACTAAAGTTTCTCGTATTATAGTGTTGATCACAAAACTCTTAACTATATATAGTATTGGATATGTGATCATAGAGTTTCGGAGCAATTTCCTCCATTTTGCATTCGGATTCTTTGATATGATTTGTTTTATTGCTCATTAAATGATTAGTATATGAATTACTCAGTCCCGTTCTTCTGGACTCCTGTGGTCCAAGGAAATTGTAGTCACCCACCCTTGGGAATGTGGATGGGATTGGTATCCTTGCCTCACCCTCTTCCCAGTTCCATCACTGCCATGTTAAATATTTGGGTAAACTATAGTAAACCCCCCAACCTACATGGTCATTTACGAGTTCATACCTGATTTTGGGGACATTTATGAGTACATACTCAACGTCGCGGAAAACCTACAGATTGCCTCCTCCATTAGCGAGCCCGTTAGGAAATCATTATCTGCCTACGTGGCGTCTAGCCTTCTGTAATTCAGGAAATCTATTAAGGGCATTTTCGACATCTCATGTCCCCGGGTTTCTCACCCAAAACAACACATGGCCTTATGTAATTATATAAAATAAAAAATAAACCCCCAAATCATGTTCCAAAAACTCATCATCCATAACCCCCTTACTAAAATCAATTTCCCGCCCAAATCGAAACCGATTGCACAAATTGAAACCTAATCCCCATTTTGCATCGATCGAAGCGCAAAGAAGGCTGGTGTTATATCACTATTTGAATTTCATCTCATTGAAATTTGCATGGGTAGATGACCAATGGAAAAAGTTGGATGGTTTTGTACCATTTTTCCTATTGTCAATGTCCAAGAAAAATAGTGAGAAATTTCAATTAAGCCACTAATTTTCTAAAATTGACATTTGCACTTGGAAAAGTATTCTGACGAATTTGGTTAGAATAAACCAAGGATTCAAATTTGGTTTGCTGTTGCATCTAGTGGGATGCTAGACTGCCTACGTACCCTTGATGGGATCAAACCGACGTAGTTCCAAAATGATTTGGAAATTAATTGGTAAATGTGACCCACTAATTGAGAATTTGTATTTGAGAGATTTGAATTTCATCTCATTGAAATTTGCATGGGTAGAAGACCCATGGAAAAAGTTGGATGGTTTTGTACCATTTTTCCTATTGTCAATGTCCAAGAAAAATAGTGAGAAATTTCAATTAAGCCACTAATTTTATAAAATTGACATTTGCACTTGGAAAAGTATTCTAGCGAATTTGGTTAGAATAAACCAAGGATTCAAATTTGGTTGCGGTTGCATCTAGTGGGATGCTAGACTGCCTACATACCCTTGATGGGATCAAACCGACGTAATTCCAAAATGATTTGGAAATGAATGGGTAAGTGTGGCCCACTAATTGAGAATTTGTATTTGAGATATTTGAATTTCATCTCCTTGAAAATTTGCATGGGTAGATGACACATGGAAAAACTTGGATGGTTTTGTACCATTTTTCCTATTGTCAATGTCCAAGAAAAATAGTGAGAAATTTCAATTAAGCCACTAATTTTCTAAAATTGACATTTGCACTTGGAAAGTATTCTGGCGAATTTGGTTAAAATAAACCAAGGATTCAAATTTGGTTGCGGTTGCATCTAGTGGGATGCTAGACTGTCTATGTACCCTTGACGGGATCAAACCGACATAGTTCCAAAATGATTTGGAAATTAATGGGTAAGTGTGGCCCACTAATTGAGAAATTGTATTTGAGAGATTTGAATTTCATCTCATTGAAATTTGCATAGATAGTTGACCCATGGAAAAAGTTGGATGATTTTGTACCATTTTTCCTATTGTCAATGTCCAAGAAAAATAGTGAGAAATTTCAATTAAGCCACTAATTTTCTAAAATGGACATTTGCACTTGGAAAAGTATTCTGACGAATTTGGTTAGAATAAACCAAGGATTCAAATTTGGTTGCGGTTGCATCTAGTGAGATGCTAGACTGCCTATGTACCCTTGACGGGATCAAACCGACGTAGTTCCAAAATGATTTGGAAATTAATGGGTAAGTGTGGCCCACTAATTGAGAATTTGTATTTGAGATATTTGAATTTCATCTCCTTGAAAATTTGCATGGGTAGATGACCCATGGAAAAACTTGGATGGTTTTGTACCATTTTTCCTATTGTCAATGTCCAAGAAAAATAGTGAGAAATTTCAATTAAGCCACTAATTTTCTAAAATTGACATTTGCACTTGGAAAAGTATTCTAGCGAATTTGGTTAGAATAAACCAAGGATTCAAATTTGGTTGCGGTTGCGTCTAGTGAGATGCTAGACTGCCTACGTACCCTTGACGGGATCAAATCGATGTAATTCCAAAATGATTTGGAAATTAATGGGTAAGTGTGGCCCACTAATTGAGAATTTGTTTTTGAGAGATTTGAATTTCATCTCCTTGAAAATTTGCATGGGTAGATGACCCATGGAAAAAGTTAGATGGTTTTGTACCATTTTTCCTATTGTCAATGTCCAAGAAAAATAGTGAGAAATTTCAATTAAGCCACTAATTTTCTAAAATTGACATTTGCACTTGGAAAAGTATTCTAGCGAATTTGGTTAGAATAAACCAAGGATTCAAATTTGGTTGCGGTTGCTTCTAGTGAGATGCTAGACTGCCTACGTACCCTTAACGGGATCAAATCGACGTAATTCCAAAATGATTTGGAAATTAATGGGTAAGTGTGGCCCACTAATTGAGAATTTGTATTTGAGATATTTGAATTTCATCTCATTGAAAATTTGCATGGGTAGATGACCCATGGAAAAAGTTGGATGGTTTTGTACCATTTTTCCTATTGTCAATGTCCAAGAAAAATAGTGAGAAATTTCAATTAAGCCACTAATTTTCTAAAATTGACATTTGCACTTGGAAAAGTATTCTGACGAATTTGGTTAGATAAACCAAGGATTCAAATTTGGTTGTGGTTGCGTCTAGTGGGACGCTAGACTGCCTACGTACCCTTGACGGGATCAAACCGACGTAGTTCCAAAATGATTTGGAAATTGATGGGTAAGTGTGGCCCACTAATTGAGAATTTGTATTTGAGAGATTTGAATTTCATCTCATTGAAAATTTGCATGGGTAGATGACCCATGGAAAAAGTTGGATGGTTTTGTACCATTTTTCCTATTGTCAATGTCCAAGAAAAATAGTGAGAAATTTCAATTAAGCCACTAATTTTCTAAAATGGACATTTGCACTTGGAAAAGTATTCTAGCGAATTTGGTTAGAATAAACCAAGGATTCAAATTTGGTTGCGGTTGCGTCTAATGGGATGCTAGACTGCCTACGTACCCTTGACGGGATCAAACTGACGTAGTTCCTAAGGGACCTAAAAAAGAATGCAAGTAAAATACACTCTTTTTTGTTGGTGCAAGAGATAGAACATAGCAAAGTCAACTCCCTCCACTTTGGACAAAAAGAAAGCAACTGATGTTTAAAATACAAGTCTTAGTAAATAAACTTGCAGCTATATGCAAAGACGGCCTATAGCTTACATGATAAGCTGCACGGATTCAAAAACTGCAACACTCTTATTCAATTATGGCTATACGTTGCATGCTTATTGCATGCTTACATATAGAAAAAGAAAACAAAAACTCTACATGATACAACATTATACAACAAATATGCACATTCGACCACGTCAAATTTTGATGGGAGACCACAGACTGCCATTGTGAGGCTCTTAGCTACAAGATTGTTACAAAGAACTCTACATTTGGGCTACAAGCTGCCCTATACAGTCATCAACCTGAAAAATGACGACATATCTTCATTTGGAGACATCAATTTGGGACAATGGCAACAAAATGGCAATAGCCAACCTAACCTAACAAAGAGATAAAACCAACTCTTATTAAACTTTGGATGAACAGCCCATGTTCGGGATCTAAACATGCATCACAAACCTGCGAGCTGGAAGTTCAGAATCATATTGTTGGTAGAAGTACCGTGTTACAGTAATCCCAAGATCCTAATTCTCTTCGAGGATCAGAAGGTTGACTTGTAAACCGTGAGCTGGATCACTGCTTGAAAAAATGGACCGAAAGTTCCACAAAATATGTAAAGCAAACGTTTCAGTACATATTATGAGGAGAATAAAAATAAGGAGCATTTCATGTTTATCAGCAAGAACAGGTAGATCAATTCACTCTGCCTATAGAATAGGATAATAAAAATGAGCAGAACTGTATAGTTGCAAATAGCAGTCACACAAGTATTCTTGTACATTAATAGACCAACTACGAAGAATCTAACCCTTTATGGACAGCAGTATTTGCCTATTTGGTTTCTGAAAGAATTAACAATAATCATTTATGGACCACATATTTTTCCTCTGATGACTGTGGTAAGACTCTTCAATAATTTCAGAGACAAAGATCAATAGAATAAGTTTCACTCACCAATTGTTTAAGCAGTTCCTGTTATCAACCTCTCCCGCTCATCAAACTTCTTTACCTTTATAATGCCTATGAGAACCTGAAGGCCGAAAAATGCACAGAAGACATATGCTACAATGGCAGGAAACTGGAAAGAAATAGAAAGCATCAGAAATGAGCATTAAGTAAAATTTGGCAACAGGCAACACGATGTCATATATACCAAAAGCAATTTTGATAGCTTACTCGAATGGAATTAATATACAAGATCGTTGCAAGATTTATTAGGCTTCCAGCAGCAACTGCCTGCAAAGTAGTCATATTGAAGATCAAAATCAATGGAGTAGGTATTATTATAACCATTTCAAACTTATTCTAATATCATTTATGACATTGAACTTATTATCAAGACCATACAGATCTTTAGACTCATATTAAACAGCAGCTTACTCTCACGTACAATTACTAATTCTGTAAAGCTAATTACCCGCACACAGCTTGAATTCAAAACTAAATCAGTTAATCACATTAAAGCATGTCTATTGCTTCAGTCCATCTGTCTCACCCGGCCTGCCTATGTTGGGCATGCCATTACTCCCAAATGACACAGACAAACATTGACACAATATTCTGTCTAATGAGCTGTTCAACTAGTTGAAGTAAACAATGCATATAACTAAAGTACGTTTCTTTTTTATTTTGAAAAAAAATTCTGACATAAGATGTAGCAGATAAGAGAGATACAGAAACTGTACATGTGTACTTAGTTAAGAACTTAAGACGACACTCAGAAAAGTTACCAAACTTTCTTTCTTCTATGGCTATCAAAGTGCTTCATTTTAAATGTCATTCAATAATGTTACTAGGAAAGCTGGTATATTTGATATCTAGATATGTTACACTTATCATCCAAATAACTTGGTGCATTTAGAAAATGTTGATAAATCATTGAAGTGAAATCCACTAGTGCTTGGGGATGGGAGGAAAGAGCCAAAGCTCAATAAGCCTTTAGCAACTATCTTTTGTCTATAGCTGATGGAACCGCATAAACAAAAGACAATTTAAATCATAAAAGGTTACTATGCATAGAAACAAATTCCCCAAAAGATAAGTATGATATGTGCAACACTAGATCATGAGCCAGCAGAACTCACATTTCCTACAGTCTTCTGAACTGTTGCGACCCGCTGGAATGCCCTCTCAGATTCCAAAGTCCGAACTCTAAGTTTCAGATCGCCTTGCTCCTATAAATAAATCACGGACATCCACAAGTGAGAAATTATAACAAATATTCAGTCATATTATTAGTGCACAGAATAAATTAATTGGTACCAATCTTTGAATAATTTCGGCAAGCTTTTCAACTCTGTCAGCCTGTCTAAATAAGTTATAGAATGCACGAGACTGCCTGTCCCATCTATTTCGGAGGTCCTGGAACATTTATAAGTTTGAGTGTAAGAATACGTGGTTTGTATTAGAACATTGTACTATAAGACATTTTAATACAGATGGTCCAAGCTTGCCTTTAGAATGACTTCAACTCCAGCTTCACGAAATTTTAGCAATTCCAGTGCGTAGCTACAAGGCAGAGCATCCAAGATTTGTCAAAAACAAAGGGTAGTAAAACTTGCACAACCTTAGAGGGTTTCGATGAAAATACTTTGAAATTATATTAAACCTAAAATTATACTCACGGCTTGGCAATCTCAGTAATATCAAATCGAGGATCAAGACCCTTCCCAATCCCATCCAATACTGAAAACAGAGAATAAATAAATCTAATTAGAGATGAGATATATAAACATGTGCAATAAGCAATGTAAAATGCATGCATATATACATTCTTTCTCCTATGAAAAATGTCTCCGCCATATTCCTATTACATTACCTGAAAATGCTCTAACAACAAATGTGAATGTTGCAGGAAATCTGAAGGGTTGGTCTGCTGCAATGGCTAATAAATCTTCCCCTGTTAAAAGGAATGCAAGGTACGAGTAGCAGGCATCAATATGCAGTGGAAAAACGTGCAATAAGATATGTGTTGCATCAATTTCTGTGGAAACTTTTCACAACTAACTAATCTCAGATTGGGAAATCCAGCTACTGGACAAAAACCGCTTACCCTTAATTACAGTTAAAGCCCAGACTCAAATTTTACATAATTTAAAAAAGAAATGTTAACACAATCAGGCAAGAAAACTTCGTACGTAAATACGTTTAACTCATAAGACCCCTGATCACACATATCATTTTAATAAGCCCAGGTGGCTGAACTTTACCCAAAGGCCTAAATAACTAGTTTCATAACTTCATATCTGTAGGCCATAGATAGGGAAAACCCCAAAATATTATTTGGACTTTACTCAATAAGGAACTAAAAAGAATAAAGTCTAGCCAAATCAGAAAATATTTGAGATATGAATAGAGGATCCAGTGTTCGTTAATTTATTTATTCAATTGTAAACCAAATAAAGTAAGCGGGTCACATTACATACTAACTTATACATACATATGGACTGAGAAGTCTTTTAAACTACTGGTTGATCTTAGAGACTTTCCTGACTCTGTCTCAAACTAGACATGCCATGAATTGGTCCCAGTATAAATGATCAGCCACTCGAAAGCAGTTCTTATTACTAAATTAAACAAGAAGCTGGACACTGTAAAGCTATATACAATTATTTCTATTGGCAAAAAAATGCCTTTAAATGCAGGACTTGACTTAAACTCTCATGCTTATCATGCTATTGATTGCAAACTGAGCTGAGCCTCCAAATCAAATAGTTAGTTGCGAAATTCCAAAACTATAGTCAGGTATAGAGCCATATCATGGATACTAGATTTCAAAACAGGTGAATTACCAATTGCAGCAAGCCTTTCCTTCTTTTTCTCTATCCTTTCCTCCTTGCTCAATGGCTTTTTAAACCCAAGTTCCGCTGTTGCCATTTCTTTCTCTTTTCTCTGTGCAGCAAGACGCTCTTCAAAACTGCAAAATTTGAGCATTCAGAAAAGAATTCAAGAAATAGAGTAAAGATTTGAAACTTGTTCTGCTGGGACTTATCTACCTCTCACTTTGGAATCACTAATCAAAGTAAACAAGGTATGTTTTAACCTAACATCTTGCTTACATCCAAGGATAACTGGCTGTCAGTCAATGAAAATTACGCCCCAGCCCATAAGACAATTTACAACAACAGAAATAATAGAATTGTTCGTTCATGACTGATGCAAGCATGACAGCAGACCAACCTAAATAAAAACTCCACTCAAACCAAAAGATGATATAGTTGGTCTTATGTTGCACGTTGCAAGTTTATGTAGCACTACCAGTCATATTTATATAATTCTGATTTGCCACAGAAGCATTATTGGCCAAGTAGCTCTTGAATTGCTCAAACATCAGGGAATTTAAAATTTTAACCCAAAAACAAACCACTAAACAAAAATATTAATAAGCGAAAAAGGGACCCATGCTATATTCAAATTCTCTGTTTCCTCTCTATCGAAAGCACCTGTTAAGAAAGAATAGTGCTGTTCGTCTCACAGCTGTCATATCTCCAGTAGGCACAAGAACACCCATCTGAATCATTGCCTGAAGGACCTGCACCAGTATAAATACTTTCCATCAATTGGTGGATCATAGACACAAAATGGAACCATGGTATAATTAATTCAAGTTAATTTAGTAATTTCATAGCCTTAACCATGATCGGAGGCTACTATCCTTCAAATATTAAAACAAAAGGAAACGATTAAAAAACCTTATCTGGATCCTTCTCATAAACTCCATAAAATGTTTCCAGCAAACCTTCTCTAATGTTTGGACTGATACTGCAAGATACAAATATGAAAAATACATTCAGAAATAAATAAAAGCTTCAGAGTGGTTATTGGTCAATTGTAGATTAGGAAGCACAGAAGGAAATACCTTCCCATCATTCCAAAATCATAAAAAATCAATCTTCCACCATTGACATCATCCACGGCAATATTTCCAGGATGCTGCATCAAGGGTAAAACAAAGTTGTGGTTACACATTGGCAGGTGATATTAAATGCTAGTATATGTAATCAAGAAACAGGAACGCCGCAGCTTTTTCGTGTGCAACATAAATATTGATCCCTATAAATTTGAGAAAGTGGGAATCAGAAAAGCTCACTATGGGCTATATTACAGCTAGGAGATTAGAGAACATGAATCTAATCATTATTACTCCAATGTGACAGCCATGAGGGATTACCTATGCATCTAAGAACGACCTGTTTCGTTTAAGTATTATGCTCATTATTTCTTTCCTCTTATGACACAATTGTCTCAGGGATTGCATTTTGGACCACACAATACAGCAGACATGTTTAGTATTTTCCTTGAGGATGCGTAAGTGAACAATCACAGTGAGAATGGAACTACAGGAGGGCATAATGTCAAATACTATTACCATGGATTAGGAGTGGTACTCCTCTTACATACACATCCACATCCACATCACACTTGTGAGGTTTTCCCAGTATTAATTATTAAATACAAGGCAACGAATAGAGATGGAAATTTTAAAGCAAAAAACCCCCTCTCATAGTGCCAAAAGAACTATCAAGACTAACCTGGGACCCGCACAAACATAACCACTATCTCAGCCAACAATAAAACCAACATCGGTGCTACCGTACTTTTACCATACCACTGCCCCATTAGTTATTGACAGAAAATCAGGCATATCTCTTCAACTACCACCAGATGTTGCTGTAGCCTATTATTGGAACCACCACCTCCTTGCCATTATACCCATCGATGCTATGACCCTATACTGCTTTTCTGCTCCGCCCTTTTTTCTTCAACCTTTTTTTTTTTTTTTTTTTTTTCTTTTTTGCACTTCTATTATGCCAATAGAACCAAAACTATTCGTGTCCATGCTCACATCGTTCACACCTAAAATAGCATGAAAGTTGGCCCCTAACAGCCCTCTACTTGGTATGAGGTGAGGTTTGTGCAAGTAAAATCCACTGGAGGGATTTCTTTTTTTAATCTTCAAACTCCATATGAAATTCCACTTTTATTGACATCATAAACATGTGTGAGCACCAAAAATTGAATAAAACAGCAAAAACTCACAGGATCGGCATGAAAAAATCCATGAGACAGAATTTGCTCTAAGTATGATTCAACAGCATATCGACCCAACCTGAGGAAGTTCAAATTGATATAAGAAGCATCAGGAGTGATAAGAAGAGGTCATGTTAACATGATTTTAACCAGGATATATAAGACATGAAATTATATTGACCTTTGCCGATCAATGCCCAATTGATCTATAGCTTTTATCTTGTTAATTTTGATCCCTGGGACGTACTCCATTGTCAGAACCTAATAATAATAATGCAGGAAGTTGGACTTTAGAAAGACAATCATAATAACAAACTTGTTAATGTTCTACCAGCTAAAAATTAATTATTGCTGGAAGCTTAAACCTGTGGTGTAGTGTATTCCCATACTATTGTTGGGACTTTTACATAATCCATGTTTCTGAAGTTACTTGCAAATAGTTCAGAGTTAGCAGCTTCCTTGGTGTAATCAATCTCCTGGAAAACTTCAAAGTTATTAGCTACCCATCTACTAAATAAATAGTAATACGAAAACTGTATTACAAATGAAAAGGTTAAAGCAATCAAGGGGGATCTCAATACCTCATATAAGACATTTGCGCACTCATCATAGATAGCAACCCAATCCCTCTTCGCACCATCAGACTTTGGGTCAATTTTTTGAAGATATTCTGCAATTACCTGGAAAAGAAAATGACCAATATGTCGAAGCTCATCAGAATTTCCATAACCCTCACGAGATCAAGAGGAATCTTTTGTGTTTCATGTACAACAAAGTAAAACAAGAACATACACACAAGAGAACAAAACTGAGTAGCAAGACCGTTATCAGTTTCTAATGACACAGTTCACATAGTAAATTCATGTATGCCAACAAAGACATAAAATGGAAATTCACAACTTTGGCAAGTCGATCAAAGTGGGGAAAAAAACATAAAAAGGAATCCAACCATGATAAGATAAATCATTGATAACCTAAATTACCCCGAGCATTGCCCATGACCTTAGCTCAATTGGCATGGATGGGTAGGGTGAGGGTAGATCCTAGGTTCCAATCTTCTTGTGAGAAAATATAAAACATTAAAAAACCCCAGAATTAGTTACTAATCTAGAATCGTAAGCCAATATGAAAAACTGACCCTCAGGTTCTTAAGATCAATATTGAAAAGATCCTTCAGTCCAGGCCTCTGTACTTTAACAACAACTTCCTGTCCCTTCAATCTTGCACGGTGGACCTGACCTGCATAAGGGATGATACCACATTCTCATATTTCATCTCTTATCAAATTCATAACCAAAAAACAATTAAGCTATAGGTTCATTTTCTGATTTCTCATTCCTTTTAAAGAAAAAGGAATATTAATATGTTGATTGCACAAATTTCAGTGTCAGAAATCATAGAAATGAAATAAGAAGTACCAAGACTAGCAGCAGCTATTGGTTCATAGTCAAACCGATCAAATATATCTTTCAAAGGAGCACCAAGCTCTTCTTCAACAATAGAAATAGCTGTATCTGATGGGAAAGGAGGAACTTGATCCTGAAATTAAACTGTGACTTAGTTATGCCTTAAGAATCAACAATTTACAGATAGGCAACTGAGCATGTTTGAGAAAGGATAAGAAAAAAACGAAATTGCCTCTACTTTTAAATAGCTGATTGGATAAATAGTATAATATAAAAAGTAGAAACGAAAGAAAACAAATGGGAAAATTTGAGAAACTAAGCTAGGTTTAGTTGATTAAAAAAACATACGTTGTTACATATTCGGCATGCTCAGAGTCAAACATGGATAAAAGTTAGACACTAAGCTAGTTTACATGATTAAAAAAAAAACATATATTTCATGACGTAGTTACAAATGTGTAATAATATATCAGCACTGTATAGTACTAACCCATACAAAAATTATTAGATTGCCATATTAAGCAAAATGCAATTTTAGGTCATCAAGTACTGAAAATAAAAATGTGATTTCTTCTTCTACCTTCTCTAAAGCTCTAATTTTTCCATTCAAATTTTGATAAGTAAGTTTATTTATTAAAACACCTGGCGCCACAACCCAGGCACGTAAGAAGGTGGAGAAATCTATGTTTATCACCTAACAAATCCCATCTTCTTGCATGGCCAACTTTTAAACAAAGAGAGTGAAATAAATAAATAAAAACACATCTCAAGTGCAAGGCTTCATGTCCAACAAATAATTGTTGACCAGGAAGAAATTAACAGAGTTACACATTAGGAGTAGGATACAAGAACAGAAGCATACAGAAGGAATAATGCAATCTCAATGACATTGAATTTAAGCATTTCCAACCTGAAGTTCTGACAATTGATCAACATATTCTTGAGCAAGAATGTCCACTCTTGTGGAGAACTGCTGGCCAATTTTGATGAATGTTGGACCTAATCTCAAAATGTTCTCCTTCAACCACTTGGCAAGGGCCTTACGCCTCAAGGTTTTCTTTTCCTCTGTCATTCCCCCTGAACATTCGTTTTCCTTAAATTAGATGCAAGCACCAAATACCACACAGTCCAGCTACCTTAAAGATGGATGCCTAGATAAAAGATTCTAGATTCCAACAAAAATCAATTTATGCCGAGAAGACTTAATTGCTGTGAGCCATTCTTTTATGAGAAACAAAAAACAAAACTATCAGGCAGTGTTATTATCATACCCAAACTGCTCAGCCCATCCATCATTTTTTGTTTGTCTTTTTCTAGATATTGCATGGGGGAGTCAGCACTGCCACAAAGGCAGAACCCCATCCTTTTTTTAGAGTGTTTTCCATGGCAATGCCCATATGACATGGATGCTGCCACAGCACTGCTACCCTCAGTTTCTTTAAATGTCATATGTAATTTCACAAAATGATATCTAAAAAGTGTGGGGGTGAATGCTGCCAACTTGAATAGCTTGTTCCTCTTCAATATCTAATATATTGTAGAATTAGAAAGCATTTATAGAATGTGGGAATAAGTCTCTACAACTGTTATTACATGCACTTTGCAAGGACTTCCCTGTTTGAAATACTTCTTACATTTTTGGTTTATTTCTCACTTGGAAAGTAAAAATGAAGAATTTATGCATTTGACTTTTTAAAATTTCATTGTACTGGAAGTGACTAACCTTTGTAAGTGAATTTTCTGTTGTTCAACCAAGCCTTTATGAGGAATGTTAGAACAAATCCCCATATTTCCAAGGTCCTCTGAATTGTCGAGTAAGTTTTGAATCTACTCCAACGGCCACCAGGTGCAACAGAAACCTGCAAAAACCAAATAGTACCATAATAATATGGCACGCATGTGCACATAGCAAAACTCAAATACAAAGGAAGCAACCTATAAAATTAGAAAACTAAGCCATCTCAATATTATACAGCAAACTCAAAATCTTTGCATGAAGCTACTTTACACGCAATATTGTTTGCAATAAAGTCCTAGAAGCATCTATTTATCATTAAAGCCTGAACTGGACCTCTATCAAGATCAACGATCTCCTTAAAAAGATTTTCCTGAACCACTTTTGTTTCAGTTTCTATTTCTCTTGTTAACCACCTTACATCCCATCCCCATACCATAAAATCGGGCCAGTTCAAGAGTAACTTAAACCATCAGTATTACTACGAATACTTTGTCAATGATTGTTTCCTTAATAGATACTGCTTGAATGCTATATAAAACAATTAAGGCTAGAATTGAAACCCTAAACCCTAACAATTAAGGGTTGCAATCAACCAAAACAACAGATACCGAAAATGGTAATATTTGTAACCCTAATGAAAAGTACAAAGAAAAAAATAATGGAAAGATTATGATCTCTAAAATAGTAATAAGAAAAATATCATCTTACTATGCCATTGGAACCACTACCCCATAGATTGCTCAATTTTATAACTTCTCCCTACATCTTAAGTAAGATGACGCATTTTTTTTGTATAGGGAGTAACATGGCAGCATTGAAACTGCATTTTAGGTCGCAAAGCCTCGGGTCTATAAATTGCAATTCTAGTCCACAAATTCCAAATGTAGATCAATAATTTTTCTGTTTGTGCAACCTAACCAGTTTGGGTTTCAATCAATATTCCACAAACCTATATCGACATCTCGCATCTACATTCAAAATTGAAGTTTTCTTACCAACTCCAAGTTCAAAATACTAACTTAGTTTCCAAGTTCAGACACTTCCTCAAAGACAACCCAATGGAACACCAATAAATCAACATCATGGAATCATACCTCGACTTTTGGTTGCCCTGTTCGCTTAAACCACGCATCTTCCTTTCCATTTTCTTCAATATTCTTCTTCCTTCCTCCCTCCTTCGACTCCAAAACTTCAACTTCTTCCACCACTTCCGCTGCCACGCCATTGCCATTCACGAACTTCACCAAGCTCCCATTACTCACCCCATTCACACTGCCATTCGAGTACTTCTTCACTGAGCCATTGCTCCCGTAACTGCTACCACTAGTACTAACACCAGCTCCATTTCCACTCAAGTCCACGCCATTCACTTTCTTGATCAATTCGGCTTCCCTCTCTTCAACCACAAGGCCGTCCTCTTTAATCGCTCTGATTCGGGACTGAATACCACACCTCGGGTATCCGGAGAGAGAGATTTTAGAAAGAGAAACTCTTGAAACAGAAAGGCGGCGTTTGGGAGTGGTTTGCGGTGAGAGAAAGGTGAGTTCCGCAATAGGTAGAGAGCAAGTAGCCATTGTTGGAAAGAATCAAGAATTTGATCAAACCCTAACCCCCAATTTTCATGGCCGGAGAGAGAGAGAGATTGAAGAAGAAGAAGAAGAAGAAGAAGACAGAAAGTCTGCTGGAGTGGGAGGAAGATGAAAATGAGGAAAATAAGGTTATTTTGTGAAGGGGCGAAACAGAAATAAAGAAAAGGGAGGGAAAGGGGTGGAGGTGGGGAGGACACGTGGCAATTGGGAGGATGAGTGTTTTGGAGAACGGAGGCTCCTCATTGGCTGCGAGAACTCTCGCGGGCCGTGTCGCGCCACAAAGGTATTTTTGTTTGTAAGCATGAGATTGCTTTAGACACTTCCACGCTTACGTGTCAGGCCGAGAAATTTGTGAGACTGCAAAGATTCGGTGTCCAAAAAGAACAATTTAGTTCAATGCTTATGTTTTGGTTTTGGTTTTGTTTTGAACCTCAAAAAAAAAAACATTGAGCTTTGGTAGGTTAAAAAGCTTCTTTTTTCTTTCTTTTTTTGGCTTTTCTCCTATTTAATTCTGGTTTAATATCACAAAATGTCCCTAAGGTTTATAAAACTATCAGATTGCATTCTTATTAACCTTGACCACGAATGACACACAAAAAACAAGAATGATGCAATCTGATATAATTTCGTAAACCTTAGGGACATTTTGTGATATTAAGACTTTAACTCTTTACTATGCACTTGAACGATAGAAATAAACTTGAAATCTGGATAAAAGTCAGAATTTTTATATCAGTGGTGCTAGAGGCATACACCAACTCTCTAATAGAGGTGGAGCCACCGATGAGTCTCACGCTCTATTAAAGAGTTGGTGTCCAAAGTTGGTGACTCTAGCATTTTCCTTTTTATATTGACACATGCCAATTATCTTGTTTGTATTCATAAAGAAAGATTACATGTGAGAAATAAACTTAGAATTTAGAAGTTATAAATTTCAACTTTAAATTTCATATAAAGAGTTGTTATTTCTAAAATTAAAACATAAACGAGAATTTTAAGAAAAGAAAACAACAGTGTACACCACCAACGCCACCGTCTCTACTACTACCAACACATGGATGGTACTTGGTACCGGGCAAGGGGATCGATATCTAGAAATGAGATGCATTTATTTTAAACTCAACACATAACTTCTGCTACAAGTATCTTACTTATTAATCATACAAAACTAAATCTTTACACCTGATTACATAAATATGTTTCCAATAACGAGAAGGAAACTGCCTGATTTCTATTGGGCATGAATTAGTCTAAAAAATTAAGTGCAGAAGACTCTGTTCTGCAATAACATATTTTACATCAACACTGATTTGGTTACTTGATGAATCACCTATGACGAAACTTGGGTCGAACAGTGATTACACCTGGCCTCAACTCTTCAAAACGATATCTGCAATACAAAAAATTTCATCATTTACACAAACTAACTAAACTATACCACTGCTAGCTTATTAGACCCAAACATATCAAGAAACTAATGAAAAATAGGATCCATTCTGTCAATTATGAGTGCATTTGCACAGAGGAAAGATGCATCACCCGTTATCGTTGAGGAAACTTCTCACAGCTGTTGGAAGTGCAGCCTGTCCTCGGCTATGATTACCTATACCTGCAAATACAAACGCAGAACTCAGTTGCATACTATAACTGTTAGCCAATCAGGAGTAACACATTCCCATCCTAACTCTAAACAAGACATTGTAATGATCAGAATCTAGCTCAACTTATTCAATTGGGGTTAAGTGATTCCCTTATGTGTTTATTTAAAAGTTGCCTTCACTGGAATCCTAATTCTACAAGGGAAGGAAAGGAACCCTGATCCCATTGAATAAGTTGTTCATGAAGAAAAAAACAAAAAACAAACAAGTTTGTCCTAAATAATCCTATGTCAACATAAAGTATAAAATCCAAAAACTAGGATTTTGAGACATGAAGATAATTTTTGACCAAAAAAAATTTATAAAACTGACTAATTACCACAAAATCACACACAAATTTACTGCAAGAAATTCATGCAGTAATGCTAGCTAAGGATTACTTAACGACAATTCATATTGATAAATGAGGTCATTTAAAGTGTATTCAAATATTGGTACTTAAGCATACGAAAAGCAGCAAACATATACTTTTAAATGCTTAGCGATTGTGTTTATTATGTCATATAAAACTATAAACAGCGTTAAATTAAACAAAATACCTGTGATAACTTGCAAGGATGTTGGTCTTTGTGTTGATGGTGCCTTTTGTTGATCCAATTTCTCTGTGTCCATACAATTAAAAGACTCAAGTGACGAAGAACGTATAATCCTCTTTTCCATCCTAACTTCGTTTGGTGACACTGAATGATTAGATAGAACTTTGGTTTCAATTCTCTGCAGGTGTTCACGCAGGGCTTGAATTGCTTCTGATGCATGAAGACCATGTAGATCCAGTTTCCATACATCATTTTTGCTATTCCTGATATTTAAAATTTTTTTGGCTGCCTTGTTATTAAGGCTTTCAGCCGCCAACCATTCCTCTCGAGCCTTGTTTGAGTGTCGTTGGGCAGAAAAATGGTCACCTCTTACAAAGGCATTAGTGGCAGCCTTAGAGTGCTGAGATGCTGACCTGTTTATTTAAGACAAGGAAAATTTCAATGCTACCATAGAGTATGCAAAAACAGATCCTTATCTAATAGGAGATCCTGCAAATTCATGAACAGCATGCATACCTCATCATTCTTAATGCATCTTTTCGATGCCTCAAGTAAACATCATCCTCTTCCCACTCAGGTTCAACGGGTACTGACTCCAAACTCCCCAGAGTCAGTTTCGTAGTTGCAGCATCATTAGGGAGCTTTTTCCCACAGAAATCATGGGCATTTAACAATTCAATGTTATTCTCTTCCAGACATTTCTCAAAAGTAGAGTTGAGGTCAGCTATGTCAGCAGCAGATTCTAGAGGAAAACTTGTATGCTTTGTTTTATCAATTTGATAAATATCTGAATTGGAATTTATTTTTGAAATGTCAGTTTCCTTATTCTCTTCAAAGCTGCTGGGGGAAACCATTGCTTTCAATAATGTTGAGGCCTTAGTAATATCATCACCCACTGCAGCCATAATATCCTCAATCAAGCCATCGTCAGCCCAAGGGTAAAGATCCCTGATCTTCTTCTTGGTAGATCTATTATCTTCCATGGAAGTGCCACTAGAATCACCATATAATAAGGGTCTTTTGCCATCCCTATTCTCTGTCGAAGTTGGAAAATCTACAGGATGGAGTACACAAGAGAAAGGCCTGCCTGAAAGGTCATTATTCCTCGATACGTTTTCGCAAGGATGCAGTATAGGTGGGAAATGGTCCGTGTCAGTTTGAGGCTCAAGGCCTTGTTTCTGGCGCTGCTTAAGGTCAAAGGCAGCCCAACCACCAGACTTAGCCCGCCCCCGTGACATCTTCCTACATAAACATATAGAAGCAACAGTCTTCTCAAGCCAAGTAACAAAATGATGTCAAAAAATTTCGGTCCAAGTCACTTTGCTACCAGGACAAGTCTATAACTTGCACACAACATACCAAAAACTCAGAGATATAGATTTCTCGGAGACATGGCATGCAAGTGATCATAAAATTACAAATCCAAAAGCTTTCTCACTTCATAATCAAAATTCTTGAACAGAATAAATACACAACGAGTGTGAGTAAAAGCAAGTCGTGGTTTAAAATTAAGATTTGTGGGAGAAAAAAAAAGGAATGGGTTGCGTTTACACATAATTATACGGCATATAAAGGCTTCAATGAGTTTTAAAAAAAATCCATATAAAAGAGCAGAATTTCAAGCACAGAGTTCAAACTCATATGGCTAAAAGAAGCTAAAAAAATTACTCAAAAAAAAATAAAGCAACAGAGAGATGAAACCCATTAACATGAATGAAGATAGCATCAAAAAAGTACCTTACTTTATATATATGGAATCCGATACTTAGGTGTTATTTGGGAAGATTACTCCAAGGCGTTAATCGATCTGACGGCTGAGAATTCACCCAAATTGCAGGAAATTTGATAACTTTCAAAAACTTGGCTAACTCCCACGCTCCAATTTTGCATCTCAAATCCATAAATCTACCACCTGAGATTTGGGGAAATACGGGAGACTTTCCCAGAAGGACCGAGAGAGAAAGAGGGAGAGAGAGAGAGTACAAGGTAAAAGAGGCTTTCTACTTCTTCTTCTCTAACAAGTGATCGAAGAGAGAGAGAGAGAGAGAGAGAGAGGAGGAAAGGAGGGAGGAAACGAGAAGGGGGGTGGGCTGTTTTTCTCTGGAGAGTCAGAACTAACGGCGGGAGAACCACGACGACACAAAGTCAACCCTTCAAAGTATTTTTTATTTTCCAAGAAATAACCTTTTTTTTTTCCTTTTTCTTTTTTACGGACCCACAAATAAATCTTTTTTACAAGAACGTATGCAAGAAATAACTGTAAAGTAACAATCCTGATCCAAAATAAAAAAATCTGTAAAGTGACCATCCATTTGGTTTGCAATTTTTTTTTTTTTTTAACTGTTAATATGTGTGTTAACAATTTTTATTTTTTGTTTTACAAAATTGAAAACGGATGATAAATATCGCCAGTCCACTGTTTAATTAAGTATACCTTTTTTAAATATTTTTTTTAGTCTTCAGTCGGAGGATATATTTTTTGATAAATATTACGATGTGTCATCATACCAGAAAAGTGGGATTAATTTTTATGAGAATTAACATATTGATGAACCGGTACTCCATTTAATTTTGTAATCTTTATCACATTTTTCATACATTATCTGCTCTAATAGAGTGGAGCTCACCAATACAATGGGGCACACCTCTATTAGAGAGGTGGTACAATTGTGGTATGAAAAATATAATAAACCTAGCATTTTTGAATGTGGTAAACCTAGCATTTTTGTTTAATTTTTGTGAGAATTAACATTCCCATACTGCCATTAAGCAAACCAAAAATGAAAAGAATCCGACACGATTTGAAAAGCACTCCAGCCTTGTTGGCTCACGAGCTGCCAAGACATTTTCCTTCTCTCTTTGTCTAGCTCATATGCTTTTCTTTCTTTTTTTCTTTTAATGGTCAAAACATGTCGGGGCATTATTAAAAGAGATATTTAGTCATATACTTATTCTTCGCATTAATAATATAGATAAATCTTACACCATTTTATTTCTATAAACAAGCCCAAAAAAAATTTAAAAAATAATAGCTCACCCTATTGAATTTAATTTTGATTATTAAATTACTTTGATACCTTATTCAGTGTTTTGAGTTTTTTTATAAGGTTTTGGGGTTGGGTTTGTTTTAAAAAATTAATGGCAGTTTTGTAATTTAAAAGAAATTAAAAGTGTTTTTGTTATGTTGTAAACCAATATAAAATAATGAACTCTTGTATACTAATCAATCTTAGAACTCATATTATTTTTTCAGTTCATTAGCGGGACTAGCGGGACTGCAAGTCACCGAGTCAGCATGCCCATAGACACGTCCAAAATCACAGAGAGGAGGCATATAGGTAGAGAGGCGGTTCCTTAAGAAGCCATTTGTCGCAAGCCTGATCAAAAGGTATTTATTGAGTGTATTTTTATGCTTATTATTTAGTTTATTCAGATTTTTATTGTAAGGTATACTGTTTTTAAAAGTTATAGGTGGTGATTATCCACGAACTGAACGAAATTAAAATACAATTACTTGACCAAGAACAGAAAAGGGACGACAGGTATAGTAATGTATTAAACTAATTAAGCAAGTACAAGCAATCATTTGCTAAATTTAATATGATGGATTGGGAGACTGCAGATTTGCACGTTTCAGAGTCGAAGCTATATTAAGAGAGGACAATCGAACACACGACTTGGAGTAAATGGTAAATATTCTTAACTATTTAAGCTACAATCCTCTTACATGATAAACTGTGTAATTAGGACTTAATTAGTTTGAGCACTCATTTCCAATAAGTAATAATCTTTAATTGTAAGAAATAGCGGATGAACACGTGATAAAAAAAGCTTGTCCTCGGATGTATGAGTAACTGCTCTTAACTACTTGAGCTACTAACCTTCTGTACACAATAAGAAAAATCTTAAACGTGCACAAAGAGCTCTACTAAGAGGCAAGTTTAACTAATTAGGAGGAAGCTATTGAATTAAACTGAGAATAGAGGGATTCAATTGCATGCCTTGAGAGATTGAGAGTGGCAGGCAGAAGATAGTCTTTACGTCTATAGATGTGACAAGAGGGAATCTTGGAAAGACATAGAGGAAGAGGGCTAAGCTAAGCATTATATGCGCCTCCCTCTTTTTTCTTTGCCTTTTTAAGCCGAACAAAGATACCAAGTCCTCCATTACAGAAAAACAGAAGATATTTCCATGATCCATTGGTATAAATTGAAGTCTAAAGATTTTTCAGTTTTTTTATTTTTATTATGGTCAGTAAATTGAAGTCTAAAATTGATCAACAAAATATCTCCAGAGATTGTTGAAGACAGGAACATGGGATGGTTTCTGGCTCCTATGAATGTACCAAAACTTTTATTCAGGATATATGCCACCTATATTTGTTACTTAGCACTGAAGAAGGGCCTAGCTAGAGACAGGCCAACTGGTTGATGATGTGGCTGATTCCTTGGTTGACAACAAGGCATGAAAACTGTCGCGCACATTGATGTGTTACGTGCACTGGTTGGTGCTAGTAAGTAGAGAAATTCTCATACAACGAAGTAGCACTTTTTGCTATTCTCAGTATAACACAATGACATATGAAATAAATTTTTCACGTGTCATTGTGTTATTCGAATAAGAAAACAATGCTTATCCTGTTAAAAGAAAAGGTTTTTTTTTTTTTTTTCAGGAGGCCTTAAGACAGTTGGGGTTCTCAACTGCTAGACTTAGGTGTTTTATGCTTATTGGTTCAACAACCATAGGGTAGATGGAGGAGGGAGTGTCAATGGTAGAGAGGCAAGTAATTAATTAATTAATTCAAGTAACTAACACTTGAGAAAACAGGCAATGTGACTTGTATACCAGCGCAATGGGTTCTGCTCTCTTTATTTATTATTTTTTTTATACAACCAATGTTTATGAAAAATCGAACCTGTGACCTCGGATGCAGAGGTACACACAAGCGATATATATATAAATTTCTAATTGAGTAGTTGAGATCAAACTGTAGGTTAAGAAAGACATGCCGGGAAGAAATTGAAGTTGAGGTCAGTTCCGGCAGTGATAGCTTATTACACACTGCACCTATTGGACATGTTCAAACAAATTTAAGGTCTCCCGTGCAGGCTTTATATTTTTCCATTGCCATTCCATTTGAATTTTAAATTATAGTCAAAGGTAGAAGAGAAAAGGACCTGCAATGCATATAGCAAACAAATGAAAATCAAACAGATTAAAGGAGAACCAATACATATATTTGGGAAGAGTTTGCTTATTTTTCATGTCCTACCTCCAATTCTTCTTCTTGGTCCCATGGAACTTCCATACCAGAAAAGGTCACAGTATCAATTCATTATTGATTTTCTTTTGTTATTATTTAACACCACATGTATTTTTTTTTTCTTCTTCCTCCAAAGATTCCACACCTTCCCACACCATCCTTTGCAGTTGTTCTAATCTCCCAGTGTTTGTTTTTCTTTTTTGTCCACATCAAACCGCCTCTCCACTCTCTTTTTTATTTAAATTTTTTTTTACCAAACATAAAATAAACAATAATCTATTTTGCTTCCTTTTTCCCCCACTTCTGCTAGCTTTAAAACCCCAAACTCTTCCCCTTAGATTCCACAACAAACACTTGTCACAAGAAAGAAAAAAGAAGAAAAAGAAAAACCAGTACACATTTTCCTTCACTTGCATTTCCCTTTTCTATTTCACACAATCACTCTGAAGTTAACTCTATGAGTGGAAGAAGAAACCAAACCAGCCCGGTTGGAAGCCCTTTGTCTGGGAATGTCTCAGACGGCTCTTCCAAAGATCAAGACAGGTTCCTCCCCATTGCTAACGTGAGCCGTATCATGAAGAAGTCCCTTCCCTGCAAATGCCAAGATCTCAAAGGAGGCCAAGGAAACCGTCCAGGAGTGTGTGTCTGAGTTCATAAGCTTCATCACGGGCGAAGCGTCTGACAAGTGCCTGAGGGAGAAGAGGAAGACTATCAATGGAGATGACCTTCTTTGGGCCATGACAACCCTGGGATTTGAGAATTATGTAGGACCCTTGAAAGGGTATCTCAACAAGTATAGGGAGACTGAGGGGGAGAAGAACTCCATGACTAGACAAGAAGAAGACCCTTCTCAACAACAGCAGCATCACAACACTTCAAACACCAATCTGCAGCATGGTTCTAACAATGATCAAACGAACACAGTTCTTAATGCCAATAATATTTCTATGTCAACCTCCAAGGTGGATCTTTTCAATGGTGGCTTCTATTTTCTTGAGGGACAACAGCAACAACAACAAGTGACTCAAAACTACAATTTGGTGAGTGCTGGGGCTTACAATTTGAGTAGGATTAATGAGAGTGGAGATGTGAATGGAAACAGAGATTTGGCAACTCATCATCTTCATAATGGCATAGGATGGTAGATGTTGAAAATTACACAAGAGGTACCTTAAAATATTATATATATGTTTAATTATATCTTTGTTGCATTTGGTTAGCAATTTATTTAACAGTACTTGTTGGAGATGCTTTTGCTCAACATATAAAGAGCAGAGAGCTTTGGAGAGTTCATTTCCATATGTTTTAATGATACAGGAATAATATTGTGATACAATTGCCTTGGTTTATTTTAGCACATATGTTCTAATTTTAATTTTATGACTTCCTTATGAAACATATGTCTATCACAATTGTTCTTCTAGATACTGAACAATTATCCATCCTCCTTTGGAACCCTTCTTTGACTAAAACAGGTACCATGAGTAAGAATGCCACCATCACAACTTCATGAGCAAAATCAGCATGCACATAAATGAGGGGTAGTCTTGACATTTCATGTGTATTTATTGGTAATCTTGCTCGTGAATTTGTGATAGCTATTCTTGCTCATGTAGTTGTTTTAGTGCTAAAATAGAGTGTTTTTTTTAGCATTAGCGATAGTCTACATTAGAGGAGAGGGGAATTTCATATACACACACTACTATGGTATCATAAGGGTTCAAACTTGAGGTCACTAATCTGCAAGTTAAGACCCTTTTCCACTTGGCTAGAACCGTTGATTTTTTTTTTTGGGTTTTTTTTTGTGTGTGAAAGATGGGAAAAACACATGAACATGCGATAGCCAACCAAAATACAAGGGCTATTGAGGACCTAGAAGGCCATCCTTGGTTAAAATACGGATCGATACGAATGTAGATGAACTCAACCAATAGAGAGGGAACGGAAGAGGGACACAAGCTAGCACAATTTGGATATCAGACTATCTACCTTCTTAAAAATACATTTTGTCATCGAAATTTGGAAGCAATTGAGAAATGGTATTCCGAAAAGAAGTAAAATAATAATAATTCAAATATTGGGCCATGTTTCACATTTTGTCGAACGACAAAATTACAGAAGCAAAGGGTAAAGACATATGTCTTGTAAATTCAAATCCACCAAAAATATTATAACTGAGGCATATCTCAGATCCAAAATTTCCTAAACAAAAATACAACTGGAAAATGAGGAAACTGTGAAGACGCTGGTTGCATGATCTGGCATGCTGCAACCTCCTGCCGAACCAGTGATGAAAGAACCAAGTTCTTTTCCAGCAGCAAGCACACTCTATGGTGCATAATACAACACAGCACAGGCATACCTCCCTGCAAAACGAAAAAGTACGTTGATTGCTAGCAGCAACAGAGAATATTGAGCACATGACAAATCTACTTCTTCAGTCTTAATACCTCAATCGTTATCAAGTGAAAATCAACACAAACAGGAGATTAATTTTACTGATTAATGACTCTAGCATTTCCTAATGGACCAAAAACTTCCATCTGGTAGCTAAGAGAATGTTATTCTCACACATCCACATTCTAATACATGGTTGGATGCGTAAGTTGATGAGGTATGCATGTAATTAGACACAAAAAATCGAATGCACTTGATCCCAAAGAAACATGTAATATGAATAAAACATACGTATACCCTAAAGCTGGTCTGAGAACAAGGAAAACCAACATATAACTTTTTCCAATGAGTGCTCAAAACAAAGACAAGCTGAATTGAAAGTGATGCAATGTCTCTGAGTACCTCAAATATTTTAACGCCTTTGGTTTTTTCCAATTGAGCGTTTTCCAGAGAACAAGTGCTTTGGTTTTAAAGTGGGAATGACCCTATCTGCCTCTCCACGACGAGCATTCCTGTTTCTCATCTTATTAGATTTATTGGCCCTTTGTAGTGCCCTAGCCTTTTGAGCAGAGTCCTTGAACCCCTCTCCAGGGACAACTTCAGTTTGAGGCCAAGATCTTGACCTCGAACGGGATCTAGATAACATGCATTGCTTCTTGTTGGGTGTATCCATATCCACAGCATCACCACCATCAGTATCATCCATGTCAAGTGATCTCTTCCTCCTCCGGCCCCTAGTAGAGACAGATCTGCTTCGAACTCGGTTAATAGCCATAGTAGGATCAAGCCCCAACTTTGATAGCTGCCTCCCCATTCTCTTTGTTGTGAACTCCCTGTCCTTGTCAAATTTCCTTGGTACAGTTGGTCGACTCTCTGCTGTACTTTTCTTGATTCTATGTTGTTGAATAAGCAAGCTCTTCTTTTTCCTTATCTCAGCCAGTGTCTTTTGCACTTCTGTAGTCAATTCCAATCCATCCATCTCAAAATCATTATCACCCTCTGCCTGCCGGTGTCCTTCTTCTTGTTCCAACTCCTCAAGCCTAAGCAAAATATCAGGAACAACAAAGTCGTATACATTGTGCCCATCAAGAAATTCTGGCATGGCATCCTCTTTCCATTCATCATTAGCTAAGATATAATTCTTCTTCAAACTGGCAGAGTATACACCTGCACCACCGTTCTCATTCTCCAAATCCTTTTCTGTATTTCTCTTTTCCTTCTCCGCTGCTTGCTTAGCCTTAGCTTCTAAATCTGCCAGAGGTATACATGGGGACCTTTCCTTATTGTCACGTGGCTTTGGCATTGCAACATGAAAACGATTTAACCTGTCATTTATCTTTTTGGATTTCATCATCGATTCCACTCTCTGATTCAACAACCTCTCACAAGCTGCATTCTTTACAGCAATCACCCCCTCCTCGGTCAGAGTGCTCATGGTCAAGAGTACCCCCTCACCATTCGTAGCCTCACCTCCTAGACCAGTCGTTGTCTTCATAGCATCAGCTTTCATCTCCATGACCAACTTCTTGTCTTCTTCGGATATACCCTCCAATGGCTGCAAATCAGTCTTGTTGCAGACTATAATCAACGGTTTGTTCATAAACAGAGACTTAATACTGTGAAAAAGAGCTGCCTGTTGGGCAATGCTGTACCCACAAGACCCCGAGATGTCTAAGAAAAACAGCACCGAAGCTCCCAAGTGGGCCAAAGCTGTGATGCTGCACATCTCAATAATGTTACGGTCTTCAAATGGGCGGTCCAAAATTCCTGGTGTATCAATTACCTGGTACCTCAAGTATTTATAATCTGTATGTCCCACAAAGAGTGACTTAGTGGTAAAAGCATATGGCTGGACATCCACATCAGCCCTAGTGATCTTGTTAATGAATGAGCTCTTTCCAACATTCGGATAGCCACAAATCAATAGTGTCTTGATATTAGGGTCAATCGAAGGTAGCCTTGCCATGTGTTGCCTAATTTGTTCTAGGTAAGCTAAACTAGGACCAATACTCTTTATAACCGTGCACATGCGGCCAAGAGCAGCGACCTTGAGACATTTGCATCGGTAAAGTGAATCACCATACTTCAACAATTTCACATAATCTTTACAAATCTTTCCAATAAGGTTCCTTGCAGTATTGATCTGGCCAAGTGCAAGCTTGTAATGGTCTTTGTTGTAGAGAACATGAAGAAGGTCGCCATAGAAAGGTGGATGTCATCCAGCCTAGGAAACTCATCAATAATTGTGGAGAGCTTCTTTTGAAAACTATCTTCGGTAAATTTCACTTTGCGCATATAGAACCCGCGGAGGGAGGAAATGGCACAACCCTTGTGGACTACAGTTGGGGTCTGCCTCTGGGTGCGAGATAGGATTATGTCAATGAAGTCCTTCCCATTTGGTACAACAGTCATCTTCTTGAAGTTATATTGCACCATGTTTACTTATTGGTCTGTTTACAAAAAAATAAAATCAAGTTGACACCAAGGTTGATTACGATACAATGAAAGTAGAAACCATATCATAATTCAAAAACTGATCTTCACGTAAAATCATTTGATTTAAAACATCCAATTTATATTCAAGATGTTTAAAAAAAACAAAAATGGTAATAACCACACCAACACAACATCAGCCACCAGAAAAATGCATATAACATGTATCAGTACCTACCAGCAGGTGGCATACAAAATCACCATTAACATGGATTCTATAAACAGAGATAACTAAATACATGTAGTGAACCTATTCTACTGAAAATAATGAATCACTAATTTCATCACCAAAATCATAACTTTCACTATGAAAGGGAAATTGATGTCAAACACCACAAAACAAAGTTGTTAAAAGAAATCTGACAGAACTTGAGAAAAAAACCAAGCCGTCCTTGTAATTGGCCTTTCCACCCCACCTTATTACATTTTACTTTCTTTTTACTCTGACAAATATGAACACAAAAGACAGTATGGTCCCCAACACAAAATATCATAATTTGCTATACAGGCGCACAAAAGATGCAAACTGGATTAATTATGCTAATGAAACAGAGGGAAAAATGCATGTTGAGCTTCTTATAAAGAGATTTTCCAACGAAAATTGAAACTTTGGTTAGTAACGAATTATTTGCTATCCAAAAATTTAAGGGAAGATTGGCTACTCTCACTACCAGCGCTAAGGCAGACTCACAACCTCGAGACGGAAGGACTTACGTGTGGCATCCAAGTTGAGCCACAACCTCGAGAGGACTACTGAAAGCGGGACTCGAACACTGGTGGGGCTACACACAATGCAGGACCTTACCAACTGAAGGTTAGTAATGGATTATAACTTGATAAGAAATGGTAAAATTTTGACTAAAACAAAAAGAAATCTGAACTAATGTGTGTTTAACTTGACCCGTTAATAAACCCACCAAATACAAGCTGCAAACAAACTGAAAACTGAAAACAAAACATAAAACCTTAATAAGTCTTCACTTGCTGGAACCATACCCAAAGAGGACGAAGCCTTGGATGGTGATACTCAGAAAAATACTAACAATACGTTGACAGAGATATGAAAGAGAGAAAGACAGTTCGAAGAGGACTTACCTTACAACAGAGTGACGTGACGTAGAGTAAGAGTTTGAGAGGAGCAGCGGCGCCGCTAAGTAAATTAGCTGACAAGAGGACAAAAGCTTTCGGGTAAAACCAAAGATAATACACCCTACAATTTAAAGAAACCTAAAATTAATTGAGTAAGTGAGTAGTACATTCTAATATTTAAATCAAAATATAAAATTAATTAAGTATACTTTATTTACTTTATTTAACTATCAAAAATATTCATGTTATACCCTAATACACTCTATCACACAACACGAAACATTTCTTATTGGCGTTCAACGTCGCCCCACCGAATATCTCTTGGACTTTCTGTGGTGAATTGACGAACATTGATTTGTTAATTAGAACCTAGCCAGAGTCAGTAGTGTTCGTTATTTTCGTATCCAAAATATGCCAACGGCAGTGCAACTATATTGAATGGATTGTTTTAAGGACTTTGGAATTCTTATACCACACCATGTCCATATAAATAGGTTTCTTTGGACTAGGGGTGGACATCTCATCCGAATTATCCACGTACCGACCGTACCGTACCAACAGTTTGGTTTGTTTTGGTTAAATAATTATTTTTAAATTTTAATTATTCCGATCCGATCCGTACCGAGATATTTGGTTTGGTTAACGGAACAATATTTCTAACCCGACGGAAACCCGTACCGATCCGATATTTATACTTATTCTATTATTTAAATACAAAACAATAAACTAAAGATAAATACAATCAACACTTTGTATCACTCCTTTATCACTCTTGTATCACTTCTTTATCACCATTGTATCACTGCTTTATCACAATTTTATCACTTCTTTATCACTCGGGTATTGTAGCACTTTTTGGTCAGAGATGAATTTGTGAATTTCCTATGTTTTCCAGTTTCGACCTTTGTCCCCTTTTTTACCTGTAACTTTCCAACCGTTAGTCCAAATTTTATTTTCTTTATATGGTTGGATTTAGCATGAAAAACTAAAGAACCCTACGTGGAACAAATGTCAACATCATTTACATAAATGTAGAGAATTCAGTAAAAATAACACTCAAATGTTCAAACAACAAACACAAGTGGCTCCCATTACATCTAGAGTATATATTGAATGATATAGTGACTAAGTTATTTGATTTCATACTTGGATGAATTAGACTATTGGAATTTTATATTTTACAAGGATAATTTAGTGTATTTGTTCAATAACTTATGTTATGTGAAAGTATTATAAATTGGATTTTTATTAGTATGTTTTTATTACAGCACTACTGGCGTACCCAACCAATTCGAATCGAATATTAGGTTAACCGATCCGAAGTCTACCGAAGTCTTTAGTTTGGTTAACGGAAGAGAAAATGGTCTACCGAAGTCTTTGGTTTGGATAACGGAAGAGTCTTCTACTGTTCCGAACCGATCCGTGCCCAGGCCTACTTTGGACTAAGCAGCTTCAAATATTTCAAAATGATCAAGAAAAAACCTTGCAAGCTTAAGCCTCTTGTTTCTATCCTCTTCCTCTTTCTTTGTTCATGGATTTCCTTGACCATGGCGCAAAACAAAACCATTATCCCAGTGAATGTGGGGGTTATTCTCAATGACCTTAATACACTCATGAGTAGGAAGATTTGGTTGACTTGCATCAAACTGGCCGTCTCAGACTTCTATTCTATGCTTCTCATGCTTACTATAAGACTGGGCTCGTCTTGAACACCAGGAAGTCCAAACAAAGTGTTGGTGCAGCTGCTGCAGGTTCTCTCAAGCTATAGCTCTCCCTAGCTAATTTTTGGATTTCAACCAAACCTTGCAATTTTCTGTAATTGTAGATTTCTCAGTTGATTAAGCCACACTACTGGCTCTTAACATCTTGTTTGCATCAATGAATTACTAAATAATGATGAAACAAATTGTTGGAGTTAATACTAAGGTTTTTGAAGTAGGATTTTTTGCTTAATTTGATTAGGGGTTCATTATAGTGAGTAGGGTGTACTTATTGAAATTACACTTGTTTCACAATTCAATATATCTTTTTTGGTCATTTTATATTAGGGTAAATTAATAATTTGATAAATAGTTTGGTAGTAGGGTGTACTCAGTTAATTTTAAGGGTTGTTTAACAGCTGTAAGGGACTTTTTCCTCCAAAGAATGCAAATGGGCTCTGCTGTAGAAGGGCAGATTGATGAAATTGTCCCATTTGCCTGAGTTCGAAAATTAGGCCCCAAAATACCTCGAAAGGACAGTAGAGCCTTAGGAAGTATTTCGGTTATCTTCACCAACCAAAATAATGGCAGCTTACAGGTTATTTCTTCATGCTTACAGATAAACTCTCAAGCTCAGCTTGAGTGGCATGTGGCATGGGAGCAAAATCAACATGAGTTTGGCACTAAGAGAAAATTTAGGCTTGCTTTGAGGGAAAAGGAAGTGTTAGGGTAAGGAAGGAGAAGTTTTGTAAGAGATTTGGCTAGGAAAGGGAAAATGAAGAGCAGAGTTCTTTCGGCAGCTGCCAGAAGAGCAAAACGGAGAAGAAGATGAACAGTGCACGAGATTGCTGGGTTTTTGTAAGTTAGAGAGAAAGCTTGCTCTCTGGGTCTGAGTTGTGGCTAATGATGAAGTATTTGGTGGTTTGGGTAAGTTTCCAGCAGCCTGACAAAAGCTATGTCATACTCTAGAATGGCATGGCAGAATGGAAAGTGGGAGGAGATAGAGGATTAGGGCACGAAATTGCAGAGATTTCATGGTGAGAGATGAAGCTTGCTCTCTAGATGTGGGTTGATTTCGTTGGGTTGAAGAGGCCTCAATTTATAGCAGTTGGAAACCATCACTTCCCAAGAAACCTTAATGGCTTCCATCCCATTTTGTCAAGTCTTTCTCTTCCTTTCTCCCTTCATCCCTTCAATCATCCTTTTTTGGTGAAATCTTCTCTGCCCATTTGCACAAAATCAGGGATTTTTTGGAGCTCAAGGCCCCCTTTCCCGCGGCTGTTTCGGACTCCTATTTTCAGCCATCTTTCTTCCTTCTTTTCTCTCCTCTTCCAAGGCTTGGTCTGATGAGGGAAGGAATTGAATATAGTTCAAAGGGTGCTTTTGGCAGCTTGCAGGCTAATATTCTTTGGCACTTTGAATGTTTCTTGCTTGGAACCTGCTCCCTCCATGTGCTGGAACCTCCAGACCTCCCCTTCGTGGCTTTTGTTCCTCTAACTAGGTGCTGGTGCCTTTGTCGCTTATTATGGTAGTTGTATGGGCCAAGATGGTTTATCAAGCAAGTGGGCTATTTAAAACGTTTGGGCTTTTTAGTTGAGTCAATAGGCTATTTTGATTGGGCTTATTTTTGGTTGGGTTATTTTTGGTTAGGTTATTTTGCTTGGGCTATTGGGCTATTTTTCTCTCTTGTGCTCACCCACATGTTTGGGCCTAAGAAATGGGCTTGAGTCTCGAATCTCCCAAGCAACCCAAAACTTTCCATTTCTCAGCCCATCAATGGGCCTCATGTTGATTTATTACCATCCATACCATAAGCAAGCCCCGGGGATCTTGCGTGGCTTGGGCCCACTTAAGCTTGTAGCGTGGCATGTTTCTTATTTGCTTGGCGTGGCATGTGTGCAAAGCGTATATGACGAACTTTCGCGTGCCTAAATCGGGTTTCTTCTTGATAAGGTATCGACCGATAATTTATTTGAGCCGAAACATGGATTTTTTGGGCCTCAACAACGGCATCCTAAACTGTCCGTACAAAAATTAAAAAAAAGGAAGATAATAAACTATTAGCTTCGACCTAAAAGGTTTAGGGTTTAAGGGGAGTTGAAATCCACTGCCCTAGTGTGCACGGTGGAATAGACTAGAATATGCCACTGTATGCATGACACATAATAATAATTATTATTAAAAATTAAATAATAAACGTGTCAAGTAGGTCATTTCGCGGGTTGACAGGTTCATCCTAAACCCACTCGTTTATTAGACATGTCATGGTGGGTTGACCCAAATTTGACCTGCAATATTAATCGTACAGGTTTCGAGTTGTGTATCGGGTTCGCATTGAATTGCTATCCCGAGCATATCCCAACGTGGTAGTTGATCTAGGTCCCTTTTTTTTTTTTTTTTTTTTTTCTTTTTCCTTCAATTGTACGGGTTCAATATTCCGATTGGAACACAAACTTGAAACAAAAAGGTGATACATGAGCAATACGAACGCAATAAAGGGCTATACAGAGAAGAAGAAAGCAATAAACAAGCACTATATACACAATGTATATAATGTTCTCTCTTCAATGTATAATATAAATAAAAATATTTTTTGATTGCATACACTTGCGAATATATAAAAACAACATATTCAAGACTGAAATTTCTCAAGTATATTCAAAACTGAAATTTCTCAAGTGAATTGAACTCAATTTCATTCAATGAGGACAAAATAATTACATGGTCTGTCTTATACACAAATAGTTCCTCAATTACATGTTTTTTTTCCCTTGTAACTACAGTACATGCAAGTGAATGGAATGTTGTCCCACGCCAAATTGATGAAGGTTCTCAATGACAACAATCTTTCAGAAGCCAAAAATTTAAATCCAACTGTCATGAATAAATAGTTGTCCACCTATATTATAATGCATGAATTAATAACATCATATAAATCGTGTTATCGTCACCTCAAGCATGGGAGTCTCACGTCACAAACTATTTGCCAGATTTTCAAGATCGATAGTTGGAACACGTGGCACATGTAGTTGAGGCGATAATGAATGACAGTGCTTACCGATTTTTGAGTTGACGCCATGGTTTCCAAACAAGATGAAATCGACATTAATCCAGAAAGAATCCCTGTATGATAAGAACTAGCCAAATACCCATGATAGACCTTCAGCTGGTGGCTCGTTTCTATAAAATAAAAAATAACACAAAAAATAAGAATCAGATACAACAATATTCTTCTACTACACGGATGGAACATGATTACAAATCTACAGCGAAGTAAAACAATAAAAATACAAATAAAATATTACAGTATTAAGAAACACAATGATTTCTAAGACAGATGGAAACACCACCTGTGAATCTTTTATGAATTTATGTCCCTTTCTTAGAGTTGAACCATATATTCTTCTACAAGCTTGGTTGCTTGAGATAATTGCTTCAACAGCAAAAGCAGTGTCCCATAACTGGCTTCCATTATAACTGTGTTTTGTCTCGGTAAGCACAGCAATGCAAGTTTCTGAATAAATCACAGAGGCTATTAAAACTTCAAAAAATTGTTCACCCACCTAACAATTGTATTGAACTTGATCACATGTATTTTTGCAGAAATGGAAATTATCATATTATTGGTGACTACGGAATACAACTAGCATTATTTTTGTAGTAATGTTTTTCAATAAGCATTATGTTTGCTTCATTTCCCCCCACTTCTGCTAGCCTTGAAACCCCGAACTCTTCCCCTTAGATTCCACAACAAACACTTAACACAAGAAGAAAAAAAAGAAGGCAGAAAAAGAAAAACCAGTACACATTTTCCTTCACTTGCATTTCTCTTTTCTATTTCACACAATCACTCTAAACTTAACTCTATCAGTGGAAAAAGAAACCAAACCAGCCCAGTTTGAAGCCCTTTGTCTGGGAATGTCTCAGATAGCTCTTCCAAAGAGCAAGACACAGGTTCCTCCCCATTGCTAACGTGAGCCATATCGTGAAGAAGTCCCTTCCCTTCAAATGCCAAGATCTCAAAGGAAGCCAAGGAAACTGTCCAGGAGTGCGTGCCTGAGTTCATAAGCTTCGTCACAGGCAAAGCGTCCTACAAGTGCCAGAGGGAGAAGAGGAAGACTATCAATGGGGATGACCTTCCTTGGGCCATGAAAACCACTAGCAGATCCACAGAGGCGCAAGGAGGTGCAGCTGCACCTCCCCTCGCCGGAAACTTCCAGACTCTGGAGGATTTGCAAATCCAACCTGCTTATGTTCAAACTTTCCAAGGCCCGCCTCATGGGATTCAAGTTGAGAGAGATAAATTATCTAACTATGCCCCTTATTGGCTTCTTTATGGTCTAACATTCTTGCCAATTCATTATCCTCATTTTGTTTTGGATTGTCATCTCTAATAAAAATAATATAGCTCCATGAGCAAAAGCCATTGTCATGATGAATCCTACGATGTATTGGTGGTGAGTATATAATGCAGCTTGCGAAATCTCTGATCAACAATAAAACAAGATCCATTTTGCATAATATCTATGAGAATTCTTGGTTCGGGTCGAAGAAGTAATGTCACTCGATCATTATCAAACGGACTAACAATGTCATGGCATGCTCATTATCTATTAACCTAGCTATGTTAGGATCTTTAACCATTGTTGTAGCTCACCATGTATTTGATGCCCCTTAACCATAGCCACTGGCTTATTTTTCTTCTTCTATATTGTTGGGGTCTTTTTTCGATGAAAGGCTTTTCCGAGCTTATTCATTCTTGGACTGCCATAGAGTGGTGAATTCAGGCATTCATTGCCTTTTTTTCTCAGTTAACGAGAACTAGGCCCAAAGCATCCTGAGTGAGAAGCAAGTCCCAGGGGGTACTCTATTCTTATTCCAGCGGTTGCGTATTTTGTGTTGACGTTTCCGGTGGCTCTGGAAAGAGTTGGAGATGGTGCATTGATGTTGTGCAGGCTTGGCGTGAGAGTTTGCTTTGGTGAATCAAGATATCACTAGGCTTGGCATGAGAGGCTTGTGGCGTGGGAGCGAAGAGCCCATAAGTTGAGCAAGAGAGAGAGTTGGAAAGGTAAAAGCTTGGAATTGTAGCTGGACTATATTTTCCATCAGCTTTGGAATTGCTCCCACCAGCTTGCACTACTACATTTTACATTTAGCGCGACAGAAATTTCGTCGCTCAAAGATCGTAAAGAAAGACTTTGCGTGACCAAGTTTTTTCATTGGTCGCACAAAGTGACTTTGCACGACGAAGAAATATTGGTCGCGCAAAGTGACTTTGCATGACGAAATACATTGTTCGCGCAAAACGCTACGTAAAACCTTTGGTCACGCAAAGTCTTAAAATTTATTTATTTTTTTTTTAATTCCCGCGTCCCATTTTTTGTACCCGCCCAAATTTTTAGAGTTTTGCGCGACGAATACTAACATTGCGCAAATATTTGTGCGACGAAATATTTTTTGTGTTTTAAAATTCTTTAATTAAAATAAACTAATTTAATAGTTTGCGCAAAGCAATATTTTGCCATGCAAGGTTTTTGACTTTTTGTTTTATTATGTCTTTAATATTAATTTAATTATATTAATTTTTTCAAATTTTTACTTTTTAAATTTAATTTAATTGTATGATTTTTTTAATTACTTTATTTTAAATTGACATATTCAAAATAAAATTACATATGAAAAATAGTGATCAAATTATCCAATAAATAAATATATATATATATATATATAATATTCAAAGTGTACACATAAATTAACAAAGTACAATAATAAAATCCTAATACAAGTGTATTGTGGTGGTAGTGACGGAGGATATGTTTTGATAGCTTCCTAATCCTCAACTTTAGCCGTCAAAGTCTTGATGATTCCCTACAAAAAAAAAAATTGGTCAAATAACAACCACCAAAAAAAAAAAAAAAAAAGGGCATAATCTCCCCTAAAATTGTTATACCACAAATCCAACCCAAACTCCAATCCCTCCCCTTAACTCAACCCCAAACCCCACACAAACTCAAAACTAACTCCAAAAACACATATTAATGAAAAAAATTTAAAATTTGGAGAGAATATACCTTTTGACAAGATTGTGAGTGAGTGAGAATGAGAGAGAGAAGTCAGTGTGAGAGAATTAGAGAAGATAGTGATAGAGAGATGAGAGAGTAAGTGAGAGTGAGAGATAGTGAAGAGAGAGATGATGAGAGATTAAGTGAGAGGAGTGAGTGTGAGAGAAAGGGTGGGATTTGGGGAGAGGGAAAGAGAGAGGAGAGGTAAGAGTAGAGAAAGACATTCAGAAAATGGTGGAGGAGTTACTTTGGTTTTAAAAGACACTTGGTATTGTTGGTCGCAAAGTCTAAAAAATTATTTTAAAAAAATTTCCAGCGTCCCATTTTGGTACTTACCCAAATTTTTAAATTTTTGTGATTTAAAAATACATATTGTCGCGCAAAGTCTAAAAAATTTCATGTGTCCCATTTTTGGTACCACCCAAATTTTTTAAAAATCCGAGTCCCATTTTTTGTACCTACCAAATTTTTAGAGTTTTGCGTGACGAATTGTTGGTCACGCAAACTTTTGAGAGACGAAAAATTAGTTCGTAGCACAATATTTATAAAAATAATTGTTATGAATAATAAAAAATAAAATTATTTTATTTTACGATTTAAAATATAAATAAGGTTAAAGCTACTTAATAAAGATATATACTATTCAATTTCTTAAGTGTTATACGTACAAAATAAATAAATATACACACACCATTCAACGATCCAACTGTCAAACTTGTTTGTATATACTTCAAGATCGTATACTCCAAAAATCGCAAAAAACAAACATTCAGAGATCTAGTAACGGGATAAAACTTTTCGATGGTTATAAATGAAAAATCACGATTTAACAGTTATTTTAACTCCGATTTTGATGATTTTTTTACAGCTACACTCCTTGACCCTATAAGAATATAATGACTGAATTTGATCTTCAATTTAAAATATTTACACTAGTGGATACCACAGAATCTTATGTTATATTTAATGAAAGTATAAATAAACTCTTAATTATTAGTGAATATATTGTTTTGATGGCATACGCATTCTACGAAACTAGTTTCAACGATCCAACCGTCAAACTTGTTTGTTTATACTTCGAGATCATATATGCAAACAATTGGAAAAAATAAACATTCAGAGATCAAGTAACGGGACAAAATTTTTCGACGGTTATAAATGAAAAATAATGATTTAACGGTTATTTTAACTCCGATTTTGATGATTTTTTACCGCTACACTCCTTGATCCTATATGAATACAATGACTGAATTTGATCTTCAATTTAAAATATTTACACTAGTGGATACCACAAAATCTTATGTTATATTTAACGAAAGTAATAATAAACTCTTAATTGTTAGTGAATATATTGTTTTGATGGCATACGCATTCTACGAAACTAGTTTCAACGATCCAACCGTCAAACTTGTTTGTTTATACTTCGAGATCATATACGCCAAAAATAAATAAATAAACATTCAGAGATCAAGTAACGGGACAAAATTTTTCGACGATTATAAAAAAAAAAATCATGATTTAACGGTTATTTTAACTCCAATTTTGATGATTTTTTACAGCTACACTCCTTGACCCTATATGAATACAATGACTGAATTTGATCTTCAATTTAAAATATTTACACTAGTGGATACCACAAAATCTTCTGTTATATTTAACGTAAGTATAAATAAACTCTTAATTGTTAGTGAATATATTGTTTTGATGACATACGCATTCAAAAAAACTAGTTTCAACGATCCAACCGTCAAACTTGTTTGTTTATACTTCGAGATCATATACACCAAAAATCGGAAAAAATAAACATTCAGAGATCAAGTAATGAGACAAAAATTTTCGACGGTTATAAATGAAAAATCACGATTTAACGGTTATTTTAACTCCGATTTTGATGATTTTTTACAGCTACACTCCTTGACCCTATATGAATACAATGAACTAATTCGATCATCAATTTAAAAATATATTTTCTAACAAAAACCCAATCCGAACAACAATAATATATTTTTCTAACAAAAATCCGATCCGATATAAAATAATAAATTTAAAGCTACTTAATGAAAATATATATACCGTTTAATTTCTTAAGTGTTATGCACACAAAATAAAAAACAAAAATAAATTGGTTTAGGCGAAATGTTTGGATTACGCCATGCAAAGATTTTAAAAAATAATTATTTTATTTTATTTATTTTTATAAGGACTTTGTGCGATGAAGTTTATTGTTTTGTCGCGCAAAGTCACTTTGAGTGACGAAGTATTGTCGTCGCGCAAAGTGACTTCGCTCGACAAATTGTTTTTCGTCGCGCAAAATTTGGTCGCGCAAGTCTTTGATTGACGATGTATTGTCGTCGCGCAAAATTTTGTTCCGCAAAGTCACTTTGTGTGACGAATTATTTTTCGTCGCACAAAATTTGGTCTTGCAAGACTTTGAGCGATGAAGTTTTGAGTTTCGTCGCGCAAAGTGACTTTGAGCGACGAATAGTTTTTCGTCGCGCAAAATTTAGTTGCACAATGGTTATTTTGTACTAGTGTTGAATGAGTTTCTTGAAATAGAGAAAGTTTATTATGATGCTTGACTGTTACGATGATGATTTACAGAAATGCTTGGGTATGGGTTTAGCATGGTCTTCTAAGAGGAAGGGTATGAGGATGAAGGAAAAGCTTGGAGTTATGCTTGGTGAGGCTTTATAGAGAATATGATAGATTTCATGGATGAGAAAGTAGGAGATGGTTGTGATGGCTACTGGGAGCTTGCAGCAGCCGAGAGAATTGGTCGATGGTCGCTAGGATGCTTGCAGCAGCCAAAGGATGGAGGTTGATGGCTTAGGAATGACTATGATGACTGCTGGAATGCTTGCAACAACTGAAGAAATTGTGGATTCTCATGGTTGTTAAGAGGCTTGCAGCAACTAAGAGGAGTTGGTTTTGCCTAGGCATGCCTCCCAATTTATGGAAGGTGAAGGCTCTCTTTGGTTTCCAATAGGTAAAAAGAAGTGTTCGAGCTAGTCTATTTCCAACGGGTAAAAGGGAGCATTGAGACATTCTTATATCTAGTAGGTAAAGTTAGGCATTGGAAAATGACTATTTCCTATGGGTAAAATGAAATGTTGGAATTGGCTTGTGACATTCTTATTTCCAGCAGGTAAAGTTAGGCATTGAAAATGACTATTTCCTATGGGTAAAAGGGAGTGCTTGAAGAATATCTCATTTGTTGACTTACATTAGGGAACTCCAAGTAATTGGCTTGAACTTTAGTACTCCCAAGTAGCTAGCCCAAAATCTCTATTATCCAAGAGCTTCTGTGGGCCTTGTGGACCTCCATAACCTTCCACACCACAATCCTTCCTACAAGCCACGTAAACCACATGACTTAGGTTCATGTGAGCTTGGTAGGTGATTGACATATGAAAAATGTATTATTGGCTTGGCATGGCATGACGTGCACACTATTTATATGTTTATTTAATGAATTAATTCCCAAAATACAGCTTTGGATTAACACATGACCAACATTATATGTTATATTGGGCTTTAAATATCTTTGGGCTTCTCGTAACTTTTTGGGCCTCAACATATATGAACAATGAATAATTTATGAAGAAGTCTCAATAAGAATTCAATCAATTTAACCCCAATTTTTAATTATTTTTTTATATTATAAATTTATTATTTAAATAATTATACCTGACATAACACGAATAAACAAGTTATTTTAAATCAATATCTTCAAGTAACGTGACAAGATAAATTCAACAATTTCACACTTCTTCAAGTACTAGGAACTCATAATAAATTATTGAAAAAGACTTAATTGATTGAATAATTTCCTACCCGATATCATTATTTGCATTTTGCATAAGGTTTTACACTAGACTATTCACTTTTATCATCATAAGAGAGAGATAAATTTCTATTGGATTAAACCATTAACGATTATAAAAAAAAAAAAAAGATAGATAAATGACTTTTGTAAGAAAAGATTGAAGGTTTTAGGTTGTTATTTTTTCACAATGTAAAATCAGTAATATTTAACAAGTCACAAATAGATTCAATTTCATGTGTGTTACTTGAACTCGATTAGATGTATGAAAAAAAAATTCATATTTCATATTAAAAAAAGAAACAAAAATCATACTCTATACCAATATTGTACTCTTAAACGGAGGACTGTTTGAAAAGACAATCTTTATTTTATATATTTCATTATGATATAGATATATATTTTATTATATATTAATAAAATGAACACAGTTAAGTATGCTCTATGACGAAAGGATTCAAACCTCCAAATAGTGGGACCAGAACATGTTGCCTTACCACGACCCATTTGTAGTCGACACTAATAAACACTAATATCAATACTTAAAAAACTAGGAATTAGATTGATTATTGGGGAGTAGTTGATCTCATATAGGCATTTTTACTTACTTGGAATTAAGAGACCTAGGGTATTTAATGAAATGGAATTAGATCAATTAGCCTTCCCTAATTATTCAATTATTAGTTTTTAGAATATTGGATTATGAATTATAAGGTGGGATCCACAATTTTTTAATTTAAATTTCTTATGATTTAGTAACTGCGGTTAAACTAACTTCTCCTCTATCTCAAGACTAATAGCCTCAAATTAGAATCTTGCATATTTGGGTTCTGCCTACATTATGACATTTACAAATATATAATAAAATTTTAAACATAGTTTTAAAAAATTAAAAAAAAGAAAAAGGATATCAATACTAAATTAAAACAAGATCAAAAAATTCAAATACCTGAATTTTATCTTGCCACCATTCCTCATATGCATCAACGGTATTCTTAGCGACATTCCACCCAAGACTAGTTTCTTTCCCTTTTAGATCTCTAATTTCCATTCTTATTTTAGTAAATCCCACTTGTTTTTCAATTGTAATTTTTTATACGGTTTTCCTATCTCCTTACTAATATTTGTAATCAACCTTGCCCAACCAACTTTATTAAAGGGAGTACCGGGACGATCTAGATCCACCTCCTTAATACAAAGGTCAATAAAGATGGCTATAGTTTGAGCATTCCACAAAGCTAACAATTTTCGGGATCCACTTGCAACATGTTCAGTTGTGGTGAAGTTACTATTCTTCTTTGCCATCTTATTATAACAAAGACATTATATATAAGCACAAAAGAAAATAATATGTATACAAGCGAATTACAAAACAAACCAAACTAGCCACAACTCAAATGCAGTGCATAGATGTTTATCTAATCTGAATAGTCATAGATGTTCATCTATCTCAAATGCAAGGATATGTAACATTTAACTGACTGCATACAATCTGATTAAGGGATTAGAAAGTCACACTGTAAAAACCATAGATCAAAAAATAAGGCTAATAGGGTAGGTTATGTTCTAATATGATGTTGTATAATTATAAAGTAACATCTTCATATATATATATATATATGTATATAAACATCAGTTTATCATAGTATTCAATAGTACAATGTAAAGGATATTCCTTGTTGTGTGCTAGTAGAATACAGCTTTGTTGATAAAAATTATAAAGAGAGAATTTTCATACCATGAAATATGCAGGAATTTTAGGAATCACAATCTTGAATTGCTCTAGAGACAGACCCTATCACATGCATAAAGTAAAAATTGTGTAAAACACATTGTCAAAAGAAATCTTGCCATACAATAAAAGAATCAATCTTGAATTGCTTAAGAGCCAAACCATTTAGAAGCTTTTGGCATACAAGAAAAGAATCAATCTTTTTTTTTTTTTTTTTCTGTTTTAAATGATAAAGGGCACAACAATGTCATATCTAACTAAGCATTCAAATAAGAAGCATAATCTGACAAGTAAATGTATTCCAGCAATAAAGTTCCCAAAATAGTTTCTAAAATGACCATCTTTTTTTTTTTTTTATAACACTGGAATGACCAACTTTTAAGCCAACTAAAAAAATCCTAAACCATAAGTGTAATTTCATTCGTCAAGAACTTACCTTTTCCTTTTGATGGCTACCAATTAGAAGAAGATTACCATCGATATTTATGCTTGTGAACTTACCTTTTCCTTTTGATGGCTACCAATTAGAAGAAGATCACCATCGATATTTATATGAGAGAGAGAGAGAGAGAGAGAGAGAGAGAGAGAGAGAGAGTGCACTGATGCTGCCACAACTCATATCAAGACGCCATGATATTCAAAGTTGCAGTAACTATTGCATTAAAAAGGAAACCGCTTCTCCTAATGGCTTTGGCTCACATCAATTTTTTGACAAAAGTGATTTTCAACCCTTTTATCAAATGGGCTTGGCCCCAAATAAGTAATGTCAAACTGGTACTTAGGGGGTGTATTCAATTCTAACTTTTAAAGACTTTTAATGAGTTTAAAAATCTGGAGGTATTCAACTATGACTTTTAAATAGTCTTTAAAAGTTTAGTAGTATTCAATTGTGATTTTAAAAAGTCTTTAAAAGTTTTGTGGTATCCAAAAAATTAATGACTTTTGAAAACTTTGTTAAATGAATGACTTTTCAATACTTTTAAGCCTATATCTTAACACCAAAAGTCTACCTAATTTACCCAAGACTTTATCAATGAATTCGATCATGCTGCAGCTTTGGGCATTCGAGGGTGTGCCACCATGTTTGGGTCTCTAGACCCCCTTCCTCTTTGGTCGGTGTACTATCAAGAGATGGCCTACTACACCTTCAATTTGATTTTTTTCTTTTGGCTTCCATTATCTGTCCTAGGAATTGTTATGATGATGAGCCATTTCTTGCTTGTTTTTTTTTTCAATGCTTGAAACGATTGCTACATACTAAGAGCTACGGTGGGACTACATTGGTTTCTTCCATAATTTTTTTTTTTGCCTCCATTTGCAATTTTTAAGGCCTATCTGTAGGAACATATGATTTTGTTACAAAACCCACATTCTCCAATAGCAATTTAGCTCATAGCATCCTGGGGTTTACAGGTAACCCTACATTCTAGTTTTGTTCTTTGGCTTGGCTCTATCACTATGCCACTTTACTGGTATCTCCCACCCAAACAAAGTATACTTCCAGAAGGTCTTGAGGATCTTAACTTCGTTCTAGCAATTGGATAATTTGTTCCTTCTTCCCCAAGACCCAGCTCTAAAACTAAACTAATTAAATCCATAATATTGATTGCACACCTTATATTTGAGTTGCATCCAAGAGCAGGAACCTTATTTTCTCCATACTTGACACTGTTCTCAAGTGAAAAGTTCTTAGACATGGAAAAATATTGCTTTGCTTTTACACAATTGTATCCAATTGTTTTTTTTTTGGCTACTTGTTCCATTTGCGGACTAGTTACTTCACCATACAAAACATAAATATTAGAAGCAATTTCTTTTTTTGTTATACTACTCTATGATAAATATTAAAAAGATAAATACTATTCATAAATAAATATTACAAAAAGTAGATAAAATTATGTAAAACTCTATGATAAAAGTATATGAAAGTATATCACTTAACTTTATAAAGTATGTATAAGTCATTGAGAATCTGTCAACTCTATAAAAATCACTTACTTACAAAAAATCTTTAAGAGTTAGAATTGAATGCACCCCGTAACGACGGTGAAACTAAAAATTGAAATAATTTCTTTTCTTCCCATACAACTTTCCTTTCTTCAAATAAGGGACATAAAATCAAAAAGGAAAAAAAGATCGGAGTAGATTTTGAATTTCCCCATAAAATCAAAATCAAAACCCAAACTTTTTTCAAATCGATGTAGAAGTTACTCCCTTTCCCACCTTTCCTTGCGTCATGGACACCCCTTCTTCTTCTCCACCTTCTCTACAACTCCTCGCCTCCAAATCTTGCGTTCTTAGTGATCAAGCCGACACTGTAGACCATGAAAACGCCGCCACCGCCACCACCGTCGATGCCAACCCCAACCCTTCAAGTCCAACGGTCCGAAACCTCTCGCCGTGTGATGAAAGCCCAGCAAAACCCATCTGCAGGAACACAAAGAAAACGAAGAGAAAGGTATTAAAAGATGCAGCTGCAGCGCCATCTTCGTCTTGTGGTTCAACTTCTTCGGGTCCGTCATTCAGGGGAACACGCGTGGCGGGCAAGCGCCGAAGCCCTAAGATGGTTTTCACTGCGCCTCGAAGAAACCCTAATGCCGACGAGATCGCGTTCCGGTTGGGAATGTCAATTGCAGCTTTTGTTGCTCAGGTTCATATTTTTTCTATTTTTGGTTCTTAACTCGTTTTGTTCTGTGTTTGATTTGCGAGATTGCGGGTTTCAATAATTGGTCGTTGTGCGTGTAGGTTTATAACTTGGAGTTGAATTTTGGTATTTGTTTGTGGTGTGTGTGGAAAAGTTATGATTTTTAAGCGTTAGTTGTTTGTAAATCTGGTTCTTATACCCTTTCGAAGTTTGTTTCTTGGATTGGACTTCTGAAATTCTCAACCCGGTTCTTTGCTTTTGTCGTTTTGAACTTGCAGAGTTGTATTTGAGGTTTGTCTAGCTAGAAAAATGTGAGATGGGTTGTGCCTTGATACAAAGAATTCTGTCTGTAGTTTTTGAAGTTAAAGTTTGGAGGATTTAGTGGTCGCTATACTTTTGTAGTTCACATTGTTGTATTGATAAAGTTTGTGTCTTTTTATACAAAGTTAGTGAGCTTGTTTACAAGGATTAATGGGCAATGAATTAACAGGCATTAAGTGATGGGAATGAAATATGTACAGAATATCGTAATTATCACTCTCAAAGGAAATGTGTAACTTATTTGGAATGGTTTGTGGCTGTGGCTTGTTGCTGTGTCCCTATCAACCAATTCTTTTATGACTTAAGCTTGATTTGGTCTTTGGGATCTGTAGATTGTGAATATGGTATCTTTTTGTTCTATTCATTCAGTAATATGATTCTGCGTATTAATGTAGATTTTTGTTGGCCTTATACAAATTTAGCAAAATGGAAATTGTGGCTTCCTTAGGTGCCCCTAATCTGTATATAGTAGGATGGCACAGTATATGCATTTCTTTTTATCCCTATCTAATGTTGGATTGGATAACCTCTTAGTTCCTGTAGTTAAAGATGTTGAATGTTTTGAGCTCTGAAATCTGAAGAGAGAGAAAGTGGCTTGTAGTGACTAGCTACCTAATATTTCAATATACATACCAATCACTTTTTTTTCTTTTCTTTTTGGAATTTGTGGGGAGAAATTAATGACTACTAAACATAGTGAGCATGGTTGGAGTAGGAATGTCGAAAGTGGCTAAGCCCCTTTGGAGATGCTTAAACAACTACATTATTTAAATATTGACCTACAAATTCTCTAAAACATGTTTTGGATTTTGATTTTAATAACTAAGCCTTTTCTTTTTTGTTTCTTCAAATGATTTTAATATGAAATTTTCTTTTTCTCCTTATAGAAATTGATTACATTTTCTAGGCAGCTGGATTTGTTACACATGGAATTCATACGGCAAACATAGAAAACCTCATGTCAAGTTCAAGGTGCTTGGCGTTTGTTTTACATGGTCTATTTTTCATTATTATATGAAGGAAACAGTATGTTATTCATGTGGTGTTATTTTATTTTACTCATGTTGTTGAGCCTTCATTTCATCTTTCATCTCTACTTCTTTTCTTGATTCTTTCCTTATGGGTTTTTATGGTGTTAGTTTCACGTGGTCAGTCTTCTCTGGCTATTACCTGTGCATGGTGCTTCTTCCTTGACTGATTGTGACTCTTGAAGAGATAACATTCCCTGCTTCTGTTTCACTTTTTGCAATTCTCAGTAAGTGTACTCATCAATAATTTGGGTGTGATGATATTTTAATATAGATTCTGGAAAGAAATGGCGAGGTAGGTGGAGGGATGTCTTCTGATCATCTTGCTAAGGTATTCTTCTTTTCATACTACAATACCTACATCAACAATAAGCTTCAACTTACACCATCAGTTCTGTGTATGTACTTTCTTTCATTGTCAAAATGCACTAATTAGTTCATTGGACATGTAATTGACTCATGTTTATTACTTATGACAACTCAAATTCATATGACCAAAGTCGCCCTTCCAGTAACCTTTCAGCTTGTGATATCAGGCTGTTTCGTACTTGGTTTGATGAAATAGTTGTCACAGTAAAAATGAAGCCTGCCTGCAATGGTGGGGATGAACAATTCTATACTTTCTCTTTGCTTCATAATTTTATTTTCTTCATATTCGGATAATAGGGCATCAACTAATTATACATCTATTTACTGGAGTGCAGATATGTGCTTCAGCTGTCAGAGAATCTTTAGCCAATGTAAGCCAGACTTAACTGCTGACTCAGCCATTGAAAGTGGTTTGAAGTTCCTTCTTCTTGTTGATATCAACACTCCACAAGTCCTAGATGCTGAAGTCATATTTATCTGTCTTGACTGCGTATTTGGCTACAGGTTTTCGGGAACACATGTGATTGTTTTATCCGGAACTTTGAAAAATCATTTGGGAGTACCTTGAGGACTCTAAAATCGATCAAGGAATCATCTACAAATAACAGGAGATGTCTCTCGAGCCACCAAAACATGGAAGGGTCTTCTCTACATGTGACTCATGATGAACAAGATGGTGCAAGCAGCTCTGATATAGAAGATTGTCACTCAAAAGCATTGTCCCACACTGGTGCAACCCAGGTCAATTAAATTATAGAGATGAATTAAATCAGAGTATGTTAACAAGTTCTATTAATCTGGAGCTTGCCCTGCATGGGCAAACAAACCAGTTGACTTATATTCCTCCAAGAACATCTGAATCTGGAGCCAACCAGTCCATGCTTGGAACTATTGGGAAGTCTGTCATAGAGCAAGCCCGTGCTAACGACCTCAAAACATTGGAGCTTAATCTTACAATGCAGAAACTAAAGTTGAAAGAGACACAGCTAGCTCTCAACTATGATTCAAATCAACTGCAGAGGTCAAAATTTTCGATGGATGTATCAAAAGCATCCTTCAAAACTGAAAAGTTTAAGAGTCAATTAGAAGATACAAGACATGCTGAGCTGCTTAAAATGTGCATTGACTGTCTAGTTGCTGGTTTGCTTGTCATGATCGCATCCCTGATATATGGTGCTTATGTGTATTCGTACAAAAGACTTACTGAAGCTACTGCATCCTGTACACCTTCAACAAAGGTAATTCCTCTTTTCTTTTCTGACTTCATGTGATTTAGTTTAAGCTTCACTTAGTTGTTAGTGCTGTTATTATTTGGCTTTCGTATATGACTATTTATGTGATCCATAACTCCAGGTAACAGGATGTTGCTAGTTGTTTAGAACATGAGAAAATACCGAGACATGATATGTGGCTAAAATAAGTAACTCATACCGAGCTGTATGTATGAAAAATCAGCAATAACCTCTTTCTTGACAACTTTCCTATAAAAATCTTTCTCCAAGAAACAGCTAGAACTATCTATTGGCTGCAGCTTTTTGGATTGTTCCTACACCTGAGTTACATCAATAATTGATTACATGTAAGAAAATCTCAAAGGGCAATTTTTAGGATTTGATTTTTATTATAGAGGGAATCCACTGACCAGTCCAAAAGGAAATTAGGTTCACTTGATTTGGTTCTATTCTATTAAAACTATAATTCAAGATTTAGTTATTTAGCTTGTTAAATATTTACAATTTAAGAATTTGGTTAGTTGGGTTTAATTGTTATTGCATTCTGTTGTTTAGGTTTTAAGTATTTTGGGATTGCGTATAAATGGGCCTTTTTGTAATGAACACTTGGACAGCACTATAAACAATATGTGCATGATATATGATATTTTGCTCGTACATACTGTAACATTGGTTTTTGTTTTCTGGTAAATTTTAACTAATTCTTTTTCTATCCCAGGGGTCAGAGTCTTGGCTGAGCTGGAAAGCCTGGAATCCAATGACATCTTTCAATTCAGGGTTTCACATTCTAAGGTGCAAGGTTGAAGTTGTGAGCCGAATGCTATTTGGTGTCTTAATGATTCTTGCAATTGCTTTTTTGCTCCTCCAGCGCTCTGCAACTGCAAAACAGATAATGCCAGTAACTTTCATAATCTTGCTACTGGGAATTATGTGTGGATTTTTTGGCAAGCTCTGTGTAGACACATTGGGAGGGAGTGGGTATCATTGGCTTATATATTGGGAGACTCTTTGCATGCTGCATTTCTTCTGTAATGTATGCACGTCTGCTTTGTTCTTTATACTCCATGGGCCGATCGACGTGTCTCAAGGAACAAAAGGAAATACAATATTTCCATACTGGATTCGGCGGGTGGTGTTTTATTGTACTTCATTTTTGTTTCTGCCACTCTTTTGTGGCCTCATGCCTTTCGCAAGCATTGGTGAATGGAAACATCATCTCCTGCTGCTGGTCACTGATCTTGGTTACTGGTGATGAAAGCTGGTTTCTAGAGTACTGAGAGGATCTGCTTCCTTTTTTCTCAACAAGGTAGCTTTTGCCTTTCAGCATAACTTAGTCTGTACATGATGTCAAGCTGTTGTTGTATCTGGCCCAAACAACTCAGCTGGCATTGTAATAGTATCTGATGTATGTGTAATTCAAACGAAAGGGCCATTTTGTGCTATTATCGTTTCTGGTCTAGTGAAATTAAGAGAGTGCTGGCCGGGAAGTACGAGTGCTTGATGTGTATTATCATATGATTTGTTGCCTGCCGATGTTTTATGGGGTCATATATTACATGGATGAATGTTTTAGACACAATTCTGATCTAGAGCCTCTAAATTCCATTTGCATTGGACAAGTTTCAAGTATGCTTTGTGAATAGGTATGAGCAAATCTATCATTCAATTGTTGTGTATAGTTTGTCATAATGTTTGTTTCTAAAGCCTTATGCTTTCACTAGTTCTGTAAACACACTTTTGAAAAGAAGCCAAAATGGACAAAAATGTCTTTATTTATTTTTGGATTTTCTAAGGAATCTCTTACATTTGCATGTCTTTGGTTTGAAAGTTGATGAGTTTTTTTGTCTTTTTTGGAAAAGTTTTGGCTTTTTCCAAAAGTGAAAGTTTTTTTTATGGCTAAAACCTAAATTTACTGATAATTTATGACTCAATGATTGATTACAGGTTCTACTCATTATTTTCGGAAAGAGGGCCACCAGCTAAAGTAGAACCTGTTGAGTTTTAGGTATTACCATTTTTATTGTAGCCGAACTTGGGACAATCTTCAAACCATGTTAATGAACTCAAAAGGTATTTATGTTTGGTTTGTTATACCACGTCATCATGATGACATGATACAACTGTTCTACCTAAAACGATAATTAAAAAATAATTATAAAAACAATACTATAATAAATAAAATAAAAGGCAACTGCTTTATTCACAAAAAGTAAAGGACACATTCAGAACTGTGCTGTCATTCATCTTGCTCCTACAATATCCCAATTGTGGTAATACAAAGCGCATGTCAATTCGAAAAAGAACATTACTCAGAGAGAAATGAAGACAAATTCTAATCCACTGGAAAATTCCAGCTTCACAGCTCCACTAGTACAAAATTCAAAAGCCTCAATGTATTTTACAAATTCCTCCTGTGGTAACAAGTGCACCTCATCTTCTTTTATCTAAAAATTCTGAAGCTACAAGTTTACATCTGTCTGGGAGACACCTAGGCTATATTCAAGCAATTCTATATTGAGGCACCAGGGGATTGCCTCCCATTTTTTTTTGGTGTACCAAGTCTTTATCACATAGTTAACAGCATGGCTGAACAAGGCTCGAGACATTTCAAATCTGCCATCTTCTTGACCTTAGTAATAATCACAATACCTCATGAGCTTTGCCATAATACCTGTTGATGAATGGAGCCTGCGAGGCAATAGCACCCGGAAAACATTAATATCGAAGCATATCATGGTCCACATCTATCAGAAAAGCTCTCTTCATTACCTTTCTTTTTCTTTAAGAAACAAGAACCTTTTTTAAAAACGGAAAGAAGGGCTTAAACACCTTTCTTTAGTTATATGGAAAGCATGCTAAAGAGAAAAGGAGAAATAAAAAAAAAAAAAAAATAGAGGCTAAAGAGAGGATGCATAGACAATCATACCAACCCATCACATATCTACTCTTACATGTTACTAATAGTTAATGTCATTAAAAGAGATAAAAACCACGCTTAAGGTTTTTCTACACCAACTTCCTATCAGGATATGCAGAAGCCTAAAGTTGATATGGTCTCTTTGTGCATGTCATGATAAGCTAATTGTTTGACTTTGAGAAGATATCCACTAATATTCATCAAGTTGACATTGAGCAAGCCCAACTTTCTTTGCCTACATGTTCTCAGGATGTGGATCTCTCCAGAACTGTTCATCACATCTAAATTTTGAATCCTTACTGTTCAAGTCAGATCACAAGATCACAATTATGCTCACAAGTAGGTGTTTAATCTCTCCGCAAAACACAAAAAACAAAGTACCTATACAACCTTTCCTCTCCTTTGCTTTTTTACTTGGCACTGGTTTAATCCAAAACCCAGAACAATTTTTTCGTGCTTTTCAGGGAAGCACAAAACCCTTGTTTAAGGATTCATACTTTTCAAATATTAAATTTCCCTTTGCTTTGTCTATCTATGAGCGATTTGAAGTTGCATTTCATCAATGATCTTCCTTTTCCACGTTCGACAAAAACAGCCACCCAACAGAAAACATCATGTAGACCACCTCTGTTTAAGCTTTAGATCCACTACCCAATCAAGTACCAAAATTTCAGTCAAACCCACCTCGTTCACCATACCAATAACTAACTAACAAACAAGGTTACGCCACACCCAAAATCATGCCAGTTTGGCTCTGTAGTTATGCATTGCAGAGATCTCAGATCTGGAAAGTGGGAGGCGGGAGGTAATAGACAAAAAGTTGAAAGAAGAAAATGCAAGGCATGGGCTGCAGAGGTTTTAACCCTGGAAATAGGGAGAGGCAGAGGTGAAAGGAGGAAATGAGAAAATGGAAGGAAAAAAATAACAAAAAGAAGAAGAAAGTAGCATTGAAGTGTAAACACTTTTTATTCTTTCTAAGAAAGACAGAAGCAAAACCAGTCTTTTATATCAACTTTGGAATTAAAAGCTGAGATATGATCCGGAGAGGATGCACATCCATTTACTCAACCAACAATCAATACTAAAAATGCCTACAAGTTGCAAGACCTAACTTCTAAGAAATGAAGAGAAACAAAAAGCTGTAAGCTTAAGCCAAGGCATATAACTACATTAAGCATCAAATACTACATAAATTTAAAAACATACTAATTATTGGTTAGCCCTCATTGATTAGAAGAGACTCACAATTTGAGGAGACGCATTTAATGAATTAGACAATAAACATGAACAAGACTAATTCAAAAGAGGAATGGCATAGGTGGTTAACGAAAGCAGCAAGAACAAACATCTAAGTGAACTGGACGAGGGGAGACTGATGGTAGAGTATTTGGCAGGTATTTCCTAAAGTGTGCATACCAGTGGCAAATACAAAGAATTTCACTTCAAGGAGAAGAGACAATAAGGTTGTCATACTGAACATTAAAAAGGACTTAAGCATCAATAAAGCCCAAGGAAGATCCTCCTCTTCTTTCTTTTTGCTATTATTTATATATTTTGAAAACGAGAACAAAAAAGGCACTGGCTATACTAAAATGTTCCCAGAAAAACTGGGCAACAGGCAACAACCAGGTCTCTTTTCTTTAGCAAAATGTATTGAAATTTTTAATATGTTATTCTTCTGCAAGAGCTCACTGAATTAAAGGTCAAATCCTAGACAGAACCTTGGAAGTTGGAATAAACTCATGATTGTACAACAATAGATCAACTGAATTACCAAACACCAGACTTTTTCTAAGCTGAATCCACCAAGTAAAACAGCAATCATCTGGCATTTATGACACAAATCCAATCCCATATAACCACACAGAAACTTTATCCTAGGCACTAAGTATAACCAAGACATTTGGAAAACCAGATTCAACCAAATTTTCCAATGAACAAAAATCAAAAGCAAAGGCATTCAAGATGGTAGACCAGCATAGTCTATTGCACAAATTTTGAACACCCAGTTTAAATATGACAACTATCCGACCTTGTAAGTTGCAACAAAGCTGCTTTCACATATGCCAATACAAATCGAAAATATCAGTGTTTAGAACATTACCTTAACATTTGATATATCAGGAGTATCTGGTGTCTGTACAGGGTAGAACTTGTAAAACCTCATATTTTCAAATGCTGCTTTAGCTTCCTCACTCATTTCTTCAATGGCTTTTCTTCGGGTTTCCCTTGCCTATAAAAGAGAGAAATAGAAGGAAAATTATACTTCTAAACAAATTTTATACTTTAAGATAAATATTGTTCAAACACCCAAATATAGTAAATTATATCTTGGTAAAAATATTAAAGAAAAAAAGAGTACCTCCCGGTTATTTTTCTTTTGTTCACGTACTTTCTCCTTGACAAACTCCTGAGAAGGCATAAAAGAAGGAAATTTGGAAACAACTAGTGCAAGGATAAGGGAAGGAGGCAGAGAGAAGTGGAAGGTTACGAGTCACTTCCATCTTTTTTACAATTTACCTTGAATGCATCCTTCTGGTCTGCAGATAATTCCTCCTCTTCTATCAATTTATCAGTGAACTCCTACAGGTTTAGAGACAATTTAGAAACACACTTCATTGATGTTTTTATATCGTCTCTTTATACTTAACAAAGGGGGACAGCAAGGAAACAAATTTAACAAAACTGGGCAAAAGATGGGGGAATTCAATAATAAAAAAGATGCAAAAGCATGTTACCAGGACTTGCTGTTAAATATCATTAAATAACCAAAAGAAGCTCACTCATCAAATGTTTGTAACTAGGAAACATGATTACAATATAAATATGCACGTTGAAACACATTAGTCATTGAAATCAGAACACAATACCGAGGAATACATCATTAGATAAACATTAGCCTTTCTATACTTCAGCTTCCAGTTCTAGTCCTGAATTATAGAAGAAATTGCCATATTCTAACTCAAGATGAATCTCGTAAATGGCAGAGAAATATTCAATAGTATTGTCAATGTATCTGATTAAAAGAAAACAATTACAGATACATTAAAGAAGCATCACTATATGATTGGACGTGCCACTCTCTGAGATATATATGGATTCCTTATAAAAGAATATGCTACAAAGGTCAAAATAATCTACAAACTTGAATAGTGGGCTTATATAAAAAATAATCCTAGCCAATTAAAATAACCATGTCTGTATCAATGACAAGCAACCAGATGCAAAAGATAAAGTTGATAAGAAGCATCATAAGCGACACAATTTCAGAACTGAATCAATCCAAAGCATACACAAACATAAAATGTTTGATTTTGTACCTCCAATTCATCCAACTCCCAATCAAATTCACAGTAAACCTGAAAAGGGCAAAAAAGAAAGTCACTTCAGCAAAGATCTGGAAGTGTACATACTGTAGTCATTCCATTTCATATGAGCACCTAGTAACTTGTTTGTGTAATGGAAAGATTGATCTTTTACTTCATTTGTCCAATTTCCAGAAACTTATGGCCACCAGTATAAGTCTCGCATAGGATTAAAATGGGTTGGAGAAAGAGATCTAAGAGATATATAATCTCAGTAAAAGGATGTCCATGCATTGTACTTAAATTAAAGTCAAGAAGGAAAGAGGACATAGAAGGATGTAGGACAAGAATAAATAAAAAATTCATGGCTTCATGGCTGTATGCCAGCCTAGTACAGTTTTTCCTGTTCACTTATTTTTCTTCCTTTTTAATTTAGGAACTATTATTGTATATTAGGTTCCACCCCTTCTGCACTCTAGCTTATCAAAGAAAGGGAATCTGTAAACCCAGTCATATATTCCATATCCAAACAATTTGTTGTCCATTAGTTTGTTTCACTAATAACTATAACCCTTACCGGCTTTGGCTCTCCTGGAAACATTATTGGGACCTCAGTGCTTTGCTCAAGCTCATCTTCCTTAAAAGGCTGATAGAAATCTGTCAAAGATGACAGCATGTCAAAACCACTAGAGTTCAACATGCACTACAGACAATGATGATTGACCACCAACAAACATGAGTTGAACCATCCTATGTCAATAACCAAATCAAAGTAGCCATCATCC